>NC_057712.1:2075584-2083084 GCF_004010195.1 Chiloscyllium plagiosum | reverse complement strand
CTGGGGTCGGGGAGTCCAGAACTAGAGGGCATAGATTTAGGGTGAGAGGGGAAAGATATAAAAGAGACCTAAGGGGCAACTGTTTCACACAGAGGGTGGTACGTGTATGGAATGAGCTGCCAGAGGCTGTGGTGGAGGCTGATACAATTGCAACATTGAAGAGGCATTTGGATGGGGATATGATTAGGAAGGGTTTGGAGGGATATGGGCCGGGTGCTGGCAGGTGGGACTAGATTGGGTTGGGATATCTGGTTGGCATGGACGGGTTGTACCAAAGAGTCTGTTTCCATGCTGTACATCTCTATGACTCTAAGGCAGTTCACCACCACCTTCTCAAGGGCAACTAGGGACGGGCAATAAATGCTGGGCCTAGCCAGTGACACCTATGCCCCAAAAATGAGGGAGGAGAGAATTGATAGCCTTGATGGTGGCTTTTGGTGTGGAAAGGTGCGAGGAGGCTTGAGTACAGCATAACAACAGTGGGTGAACTGATTGGGCTGAATGGCCTGTTTCAACACCATGTGGCGATTGGAAATACACAATTGAACAAGAGATGGAGACTCGGGGTGGGTGGGGGAAGGAGGGGTGCCCATCTGATTGGTCAGGAAGGGGATCTTATTCCTGGAGGCCTCAGATGTCAGTAATGATCTGCCAGAACAGAGCGAGTCCAATGAGGCACTGGGGCTGGGGAATGAGACCAGAGTTGCTCCTCTGCCTGGGGATATGGACGTAGTGATCTATCTCACCTCCCGCCAGCTGGACCTTGATCTGTGCACATTCTGCCCAGAGTGTGGCTGATGGCAGTGGCATGGTTCAGAACAAGAAGTGGGAGGTGAAGCTGCACAAATGGAAGCTGGCAGCAGGGAAACGGAGCTGTGCAGCTGAAGGTGGAACACACACCTGGGCGAGCAGTGATAACACTCAGAGTGAGGGAGTACATTCAATAGCAGTGCTGGAAACTGGGAAGGATGGTGTGGAACTTGAAAGGGTTCATAAAATACTTACAAGGATGTTGCCACAGTTGGAGTTTTGAGCTACAGGGAGAGGTTGAATAGGTTAGGGCTGTTTTCCCTGGAGCGTCGGAGGCTGAGAGGTGACCTTATATAGGTTAATATAATCATGAGGGGCATGGATAGGATAAATAGACAAGGTCCTTTCCCTAGGATGGGGGAGTCTAGAACTAGAGGGCATAGATTTAAGGTGGGAGGAGTAAAATTTAAAAGGGACCTAAGGGGCAACGTTTTCACACAGAGGGTGGTACATGTATGAAATGAGCTGCCAGAGGAAGTGGTGGAGGCTGGTACAATTACAGTATTTAAAAGGCATCGGGATGGGTGTATGAATAGGAACAGTTGAGAGGGATATGGGGCAAGTACTGGCAAGTGGGACTACATTAATTTAGGATATCTGGTCAGCATGGACGGTTGGACTGAAGGGTCTGTTTCCATGCTATACATCTCTATGTCTCTCAACAAATGGGCGCAAACTCAACAGTCCTCTGTGTGACTTTCCAGCCATGATTGTAGTTCATCCATCTCACTGACTAAAACCTCCCTAACTTACCAGGAATAACTCCTTCTGTTGTACAACCAACTCTGGTCAGGTGCTGATAGGTTTCACAGCTGGAAATCCCCGTTCAGGGTCAAAACACCTCATAGTTAGTTTAATGAGCTCAACAACTGATTAACTTCTCCCCCACTAGCAAATGAGAAGTAATTCCTCACTGTCTTTCACTGCCACTCCAGGGAAAAGTGGCAGGAAGTGGCATCACATTGTACAGAGGAACCTCGATTATCCGAAGGACACTGGTGGGGAGTTATTTTAATGGAATTCCGGATAATTGAATGCTGGATAACACAGTTTAGCCAAGTATCGAGACCTTGCGATCTTGCCAGATAATCTGATATTCGGATAATCGAATGTAGGATAATCGAGGTTCCTCTGTAAGCACAATCCAACGGCAATTGCCAAGGCCTGCCACACCTCTCCCCCCCCTAAATCTGTCTCCACTGGTTGGAAAACCTAGCAGCCATGGTGCGAACAGTGTACAATCTGAAATACATTGTTAAGTACGGAAATCTATAGAAATTATCAATAAATGGAGAACATCATTAAAGAGAAGGAGCAACAGAAAAGGAGAGAAGATATAGCTGTGAATGAATGAATGGAAAATAAGTCAACTGTAGCATATGCATCTTAAAGCTAATTAGCCGTGAAGACAGGTTGGTGGAACAATTTATGACGTGCACAGTACTACACTCTGCCAAAGCTTTCAGATGTCAAAGGCAATGAGAGATGATTCATTGAACGGCTTAATAGCAAAGTTCAGGATGCACCTGTCAAAAATATACTGGTGATTACGGCCTATTTGTTTGCGCAGTTTGTTATCATACTCCCTGAATTTAAATAACTGTTATTTTGTTATTTACGATATCCCACAATTAAAGTGTCGGTTCAGCACAGCGGTAACACTCTTGCCTCGAAGTCAGAAGGTCACAGGTTGAAGCCCCACTGCAGGGATTCGGCACATTATTTCGGTTATTAAGAAGGAACTTCTCCGTGGTTGTATCTTTCCTAATTAACAACGTTTACTCGACTCAAAACTACCACACTGACTGTGAAGCACTTTAGACCATCCCAAGGTTGTATTAGGTGCCACATAAAGATGCTGTGATTGTGATATTAAACTGAGTACATGATAATCTATTTACGTAGAGTGAAAACATTCTGTAACATGAATTTAAAATAGTAAAAGGACTCTCTTTGTCGACCAACACAACAAGAAGCATTGTTATTTGCAGGACCATGCTGCAAAGAGATAAGCTCTCAGATCTGCCAACTAAGCACAGTGATAACAGTTAAAAAAAACACACACTCTTTGACTGCAAAGTCTTTTGGAATAACCTGAGGATGTAAAAGGATGCTATGTTGATATATGTTGACTTTTGCTTAACCTGTACAAATCCAATGTACTGATGACAATTGAAAGAAATTATGAAGTACCCAACAGGAACAAAGGGACAGTGCTTATGTTACTGGACTATCATTTCCAGGGACTTGGATTAATGACCTAGAAATCCCACAATGGGTATCTGAGAAATTTTAATTCAGCTAGTTAAACAAATCTGGAAAACAAACCTAATTTCTTTGCTGATCATGTAACTACCGAATTGTCAAATAAAGAAAAACCATTTAGTTCACTATCGTTTCTTTTCTGGGCCTTACTATGATCTTAAACCCACAGCAATCTGGTTGACTCTGCAATAACATCTGAAAAGCAGCACCTTCCCAAGGACAACCAGAGGTGATCTTTTTATTTCAATTCTTCAATGGGATGCTGGTATCACTGGCAAAGTTAACATTTGTTGCCCATTCTGATCATCCTTAAACGGAGAGGATAGGCTGTTTTATTTCATGTTTCATGTGAAGAAAGAAGTTAAACTATCATGGTATTCAAACAGATGAAAGATTTAACAGACAATCAATTTTTCAATGTATAATTTCAGTTACATCACACTGTAAATTTTTGCTATAAATTCTGTGTGTTCGGATTGAGCCCTCCACAATCACCTGATGAAGGAGCGTCACTCCGAAAGCTAGTCTGCTTCCAATTAAACCTGTTGGACTATAACCTGGTGTTGTGTGATTTTAACTCCATAAAGGACATTAATGAAAGTTGATAACAGTTTTATGGTGACCATTACTGGTCTAGCTTTTAATTCCAATTCAATTTATTGATTGAATTTAAATTCTACAAGCAATTGTGGTGAGATTTGAACCACATTCATTAGCCTATATTTACTCACGGGATGTGGGCATCTCTGGCCTGGCCAGCTTTTATTAACCATTGCTAATTGCCCAGAGGGCAGTTAACAGTCAACCATATTACTGTGGGTCTGGAGTCACATATAGATGAGATCAGGTAAAGATGGCTGTTTACTTTCCCTTAAGGACATTAGTAGACATGTATGAGACATTAATGTCTTTAGATTACTCGTCTAGAGACATTACCAACACAAAGAGGCCAAAGTTACATCCGCTCCTTAGAGAATGAGGCCGGGGAAATAATACTGGTGAAGCAGGAAGTGATTGAGGCATTGAATAAAGACTTTACATCATGTTTTGTGATAGTGTACATGTAAAACATCTCATACATATTCAATAATCTCAGGGCTAAAGCGGGTATTTAGAAACTAAACATAATAAATATCACAAGATTAAAAAAAAGGGAAATTAATGGGCGCAAAGGCTGGTAAGTGCCCTAGACCTTTTGGGATGCATTCTAGGATGTTAAAGGAAGCTGATACAGTGATAGTGGATGCACTGGGAGTAATCTTTCAATGATCCTTCGATAATGGAAAAGTAACAGAGGTTTGAAAAACTGCCAAGTTAACACTTCTATTTCAAAAAGAACAAAATACAGGCAACTAAAGACTAGTTAGCTTAGCATCTGTTTTTAGAAAAAATGTGAAAGTTTGTTAGAAAAGGAAGTATTAGCAGAGCATTCAGTGCCACATAATATAAACAAGCATAGTCTGCCTGGCTTCATGAAGGGGTATTCATATTTGACAAACTTAGTAGAGTTGTTTGAGGAGGTAACAAGCAGGATAGATAAAGGGTAACCAGAAGATGTCAGATATTAGGATTTCCAAACAGCATTCGATAAGGGACTGAACATAAAGGTACGGAATAAGAACCCACAGTATTGGGGGTAATAGAATGGATAGAGGATTTGCTAACTAACAGAAGACAAGTTGAATAAAAGAGCCATTTTCAGGATGGCAACCTGTAACTCGAAGAGTGTCACAGGGATTAGTGCTGGGGCCACAGTTATTTATGAAATATGTTAACAATTTGGATGTCAAAAGTAAATGTATTGTTGGCAAGTTTATGGATGATATAAAAATAAATGGGAGGTCAAATGATGAGGATGACACAAAGAGTCAACAGACGGATTTGGACAGTTGAGGTGAGTGGGCAGAAACTTTGCAGGTACAACATTTTGTGGAAAAATGAGTGGTTATGTTCTTTGGCAGGAAGAATAGACAAGCCAAATATAATTTCACTGTGGAAAGACTGTAAAAAGCTACAGTCCAAAGGGATGTAGGGATCCTTCCGCATGAATCATAAAAAATACCCAAGTTCATTGGGTAATAGGAAAGGACAACACACTGTTGGCCTTGCTAAAAACAATACAAAGCACTGAGTCAGGCCACAGCTGGAATATTGTGTACAGTTCTGGGACCCTTATCTGAGGAAAGTCATGGTGACTTTAGAGGATAATCCAGAGAAGGTTCACTACGTTGATTCGGGGTATGGAGGGATTTTCTTATGAGGAGAGGTTGAGGGGTTTGTACTCACTGGAGTTGAGAAGAATGTGATGAGGCCTTATTGAGTCATAACATTTTCAGGGACTTGTTAGGGTAGATACAGAGAGGCTATTTCCCCTTTTTGAGAAAGTTTATGACCAGCAGGCATAATCTGAACGTAAGGGGTCACCCATCTAAGACAGAGTTGCAGAGCACAGTGAATCTGTGGAATTCTTTTCCGCAGATGGTTGTAGAGTCTGGGTCATTTGACTTTTAATCAATAAGGAATTTAGGGGTTTGGGCAAAAGGCAGGAGAGTGGAGTTGAAGATTTTCAGATTGGCCATGATCCCATTGAATAATGAAACAGACTCAATGGGTGAAATGGCCTACCCATGCTCCAATGCCTTATAGTTTTATTTCATCAACTGACCTTGCCAGAGATACCCACACTTCCTGGAGAAAGTACAAAGATGGTCATTAAAAAAACAAGGGTGGGGGGATCTAAGATGGCGGTGATCTGAGAAGATCACACTGCAGAGCTTCGCATCGCAGCAGGAGCAGAACGGTCCTTTAACCCACCCAACCCAGATCATTAGGATTTCTTGGGGCATTGGAAAGATTGTGGAGCCCCAAGAAACATTTAAAAATTGGCTTCCCTGTATTTTCAGCTGTCCAGAAATGCCTAAAAAGGGAGGAGGAGCATCGGAGGCCGGGCCTGCAGCTTAGTCTGCAGCAGCCTTGGAGCTGATTACTCTCCAGGACCTGGTGAACCAGCTCTCAAAATCTCGTGAGATGTTGGGAAAACAGATTGAAGAGAAGTTGGCTCCAGTCTCTCTCATGCTGCTGAAGCATGAGAAGTAGCAGGGAGACCTGGAGAAGAGGATGGATGAGGTGGAGCACAGGGTCACAGTGGTGGAAGCTGATGCCAGTTCATTCAAGGAAGAGATCCAAGCCCTGAAGACGCAGGTTCGTAATTTGCGTGACCAAGTGGATGATCTTGAAAACAGGGGCAGGAGAAAAAACATTTGGATCATCGGTCTGCCTGAGGGTAAGGAAGGTGAGCGGCCTGCGGAATTTGTTGAAGATTGGCTTCCGAAATTCCTTGACTTGGAGACTGGCATGAGAGGATTGAAGATAGAGGGGGCTCACCGGGTTGCAGCACGGAGGTCGGTTTGGAGTCAACGCCGTCTTTTCCTGATGCAGTTCCATCATTACCGGGATAAGGAGAGAGTCATGGAGGCTTCCAGACTCCAGGGGAAGGATCCAAAGGCCCTAATTTATGAGGGATCTAAGATCATGTTTTTTCAGGACTTTTCAGCGGCGGTGATCCAGAAATGAAAATCTTATGATGGTGTCAAGAGAAGACGGAAGGAGCTTAGGATTCTGTACTCCCTGAGATATCCGGCAGTGCTTCGGATCACCTTAGATAGATCCATGCATTTCTTTGACACATCAGAGAAGGCAAGAGACTTTGTGGACAAACTAACCTAATTTAAACAATTGTAGTATGTATAAATATTGTTGCTTGGGTATGCGTTTATCATTCTGTAAATGAAATGGAGGAAATCCGTTTGGAGCTTTGTTTTTCCCCCTTTTTCCTCTATTGATAATAATTTGGTTCAAACTACGTCTGGCAGTGGTTAAGATGTACATTTTAAATTTCTAAGTTAGGACATACCAAAGAATGGATGGGGTATTTATTCCCCCTTTTGTTTTATAAAAGAATGTTTTTTTATTCATATTGATATTCTATGGGGTGTTTATTCTTTTTAGCTTGTGCTTGCGATGCAGCTCTAGCTGGGAGAAGTGAAGGTGGTTGAGATGGTTAGATGCCTATTTATGGGCAGTTCGGGACAGGTAATTGCTCCCTCCGGGCAGGGGGTGAGTTCGCCTCCTCAGCGCTATTGGCGCTTTATATGTTGATTTGTTTTCTGGTTTTTGTTGTTTTTTATTTTTAATAATTTTGTATGTTTGTTAAATGTAGTGGTTTTAGTTTATGTAGTTTTTATGTTTGGTGGACCATGTGACACTAAGGCTCAATAATTTGTGGTTCGGGTTCCTCCTCTCTGGAATTTAAATGTAATTGCAGAAGATTATGGCTAATGATTTGATTAAATGGTGTACCTGGAATATCAAGGGAAGTCACTCACCAATTAAGAGGAAAAAGGTACTCTTGAGTTTAGAAAGGAG
>NC_057712.1:2032133-2074519 GCF_004010195.1 Chiloscyllium plagiosum | reverse complement strand
ATTATTAAAGAGGATCAGACAGGCTTCATAAAGGGTCGCAGATCTTCCAATAACGTTAGGAGGCTGCTTAACGTAATTCAAGCACGCCAACAGCAGTCAGTACAGGGATTGGTGATTTCTTCAGATGCAGAGAAGGCATTTAACCGAGTTCAGTGGCCGTACATTTTCTATACTCTATTCCAGTTTGGTCTGGGCGAAGTTTTCATAAGATGGGTAAAGGTTTTCTACAGTGTACCTCTCGAGGCGGTCATTACCAGCGGGGTATGATCAAGCAATTTTAATATTTCTCGGGGCAGCCGGCAGGGCTGTCCCCTTTCACCATTACTTTTTACGTTGGTGATTGAACCGTTGGCAGAGGCCATTCGTGGGGATCTCAATATATCAGCTCCAGAGTCGGATCAAAATTACATAAGATCTCACTGTATGCAAACGATGTTCTAATTTTCTTGACAAATCCAGCAGTCTCAGTGCCTTGTCTGATACAATGCATTCACGCGTTTGGCGCTTTTTCAGGGTATAAGATTAATTTTGCTAAATCAGAGGCTATGCCTATGGGTGGTCTTACAAAAGAGTTGACTCGAGAGTAACTATAGATTCCCATTTAGGTGGTCACGGGGGTTTTGTGTATTTGGGCATATTCATTACTCCAGTTCTGGATCAGCTGTTCAAAGCCAATTTTACTCAATTATTTGAAAAAATTAAACAAGATCTCCAAAAATGGGAGGCACTTCCAGCCTCATGGTTGGGTCGGATAGCGCTTATTAAGATGAATATTCTCCCTCATTTGCTATACCCTATACGGATGCTCCCCTTGATTTTCAATAAACAAACACTCAGGAGACTGAAAAGTTGGTTCAGCTCCTTTATCTGGCACTATAAACGGCCCCTCATTAAACTAGCCAAACTGCAGTTGCCTCACAGATTGGGGGGAGTAGACCTTCCAGACATTAAAAATTACCAATTAAGCTCACTTTTGACCTACGTAAGTGATTGGGTTTGTGGGGACCCTCTTTCAGTATGGCTAGATATCGAAGCCTCCCAGGCAAGGTGCCCCCTTACCAGTTTGCTGTTTTTGGGCAAAGTGAGGACAGTTGGGGAATATTGTCATAACCCAATAGTCATCAATACTGTTAAAGCATGGAGGGCAATTCGGCAGAGGGAAGGTAATATTGGCAAAACATCTCTGTTTACACCTTTAGTGGGAATGCCGAGTTTTCAACCAGGTATGATAGATTTAGGATTTAAACGTTGGGCAGCTAGAGGTACATCTTGCATGGGTGATTTATTTGAGGGAGATGTAATGATGTCCTTCGATCAGTTAGTACGGAAGTACGAGTTACCTAATAGAGACCTCTTTCGTTTTTTTCAAGTTAGGGATTTTATTCAAAAAAAGACCACACTTTGACTGATCCCTACAAATCTAACATAGAAAGAGGGGTACTAAGGGCTAAGAGTACACTCTCTGTCAGTACTCTATATCACCAATTGAGGGGTGCCACCTCAGATGAGTCTGATCGACTCTGCAAGATGTGGGAAAGAGAGCTGGGTGTTGAAGTTTCTTCAGAGGTGTGGAAGGATATTTGGGAGAATGCAAGGAAGATATCAATTTGCAATAGGTCCCATGCTTTACAGTTGAAGATTCTCCACAGGGTCCACTTAGCCCCAGACCGTTTGTCAGAGTTTAAACCAGGGGTATCTTCAGCATGTCCCAAGTGCAAGGTATGCATGGGTACTCTTTCCCATTGTCTTTGGTCTTGTGACAGGCTTCAAACATATTGGAGCGCTGTGGTGGGTGCAATGGAGAGGATTTTAGGTGTAGGGGTGGAGAAGGACCCTATTTCGCTCCTTTTGGGCCTACCCATTGTATTTCCTGCAGACTCGCATAAGGAAAAACCTTTCAATATTCTTACATTCTGTGCAAGGAAGAATATCTTGCTAGGTTGGATATCAGAAAACCCCCCCAGGCCTGTCGGGTTGGCGGAAGATTGTTATGAAGCATATTCCCCTGGATTTTCTTACAAATATGGTACACCACAAAACTGAGAATTTCTACAAGACGTGGCAACCCTTTTTGAAATACCTGGACACAGATTTATCTGCCACACTAACAAGGGTTTTTACATAGCCGTAACGATTGTGTTTCATGAGTCCAATATCCAGGGAGGAGGAACTGTGAATGTAAGAGTGTTTTGTTTGGCTGGGCTAAGTTATTACAATTTATTTGTTTGTTGTTAGGTATTTATTTAGTTAGTTAAATAGCTAGTTTAGGTTTTTTATTTAATTTTATACTTCTCTATATATGTTTATACATTCGTACAGGAGGGTGGGTTGGGGATTTTTTTTTATTATTTGGGTTTAGTTTTGTACTATTTTTGTACTGCTTTGAATTGCATTGTTTTGTATTTGTAATATTTAAAAATCTATTTTTTCTTAATAAAAATATATTATAAAAAAAAGGGATTTTTCAGTCAGAAAGCTGTCAGATTTGCCAATACAGAACAGTGGGTATTTTTTGATAATTTTTAACTCTGTGTAGAAACAAGAAGTCAGACAGTTCTAAAGGCCAAACATCAGCTGGCTACAAAGCAACAAAAAGAACATGCTTCTTTCAAAAATTTTCCATCTCACTGAAAACAGAATAAATATAAATATCAAACCAATAGGGCATGGAGGATATATATCCTGAAAGGCTTTGCAATTACATAGCAACCTGATGTCACCCTATTCGTACAGAATATATTTTTTGATTTGGAAGCTGGATAAAATTGGAATCAGCTGTTAACAACATTCAGAGCAGGTCCGCATAAAAAGAACAGAAAGACAGCAGCCTGATCATTTATTACTAACAACATTCAAAATGAGTTTAAATGGGATCACTTCGAACGCAGTCTTAAATGTGCCTAATTAGCATGCTTGAAATATCACCCTCAGAACATGACAAACATACGGAATAACTAATTAATTTTAGCAAATATGGAGGTAAAAAATTTTGGAAACAGCACACTTATCAAATGAGCAACTGAATCACGATTCATGTTGGAGCACATCAGCAAGTTCCTGTTATAAAACGTCATTATAATTGAGTTTAGGTTGGTTAGGTTCTCCACTATTTCCAAACCAAAAGAATAAGGATTTGACATTGATTTTGACAAGAGACTGCCTCTCTAAATATATATTTATAAACCTGTGTGATGCAATTTATTAAATTACAGTGTGACTCACTCAATTTGCCACTTTCATTATCTGAACAGACATTTTAAAAAGCATACAATGAAAAATGTTTTAAAAATAACTTGAAGACAGCTGCATGAACTTGCTATTTTTAGATTAGTAATACAAGGAGGAGATTTTTTGATATAAATAATCCAGTTACTGATTTAGCACCAATGCCCAGTGTGAACTAGCAACATCATTTTTTTTGTGGACTTTGTTTCATTTGTTAATTGAGGCAAACAAAGCTCCAGACCAAACACTGACCATGTCACCACTGAACTTGGGCCAATGTTGGCCAAATGCCAGTTATCTTTTCAATTTAGTTAATTCTTCACTGACATGAAAGAATTAGTGATCACATGGAGAACTTATTAAGTTGGGCTCACATGGGTTGTTATTTTACTGTAGTCAGTGTGAAGGTAATGTTGTGTGAAACTATAGCAGGTAGCTTTTGCATCTCATACCACTCCACCAGATTAGTGGTTTTAATATCTAGCTACATTGTCACATCAGTGGCAATAATCTGAAATTCTAGTTGCTTCAATAGGGTCGGTTCTGATGTAATGCGATAGTTCAGTTCTCGTGTTATAAGAAAATCGTGCAGTAGCCACACCATTTAAACTAAAGGGGCCAGAATTGCACTATAGCTAATACAGGTGAGGAAAGTTCTCATTCTACAAATAACAGTCTAAATTCTCACTGTTTTGATCACACAGCACTGCCCTTTGATGTGAAGGGCAGTGTTTGTCACTGGCCATCCGGGTGTTTTCCTATCTTCCTGGTGGTGGAATTTGAATAAAGATTCGTGCACTTTGTGTCTTTCACTGTGTCTCACACCTGCACACACACACCATGGGTGCTGGGGAAAAAATAAGCACTACCGCGGTTAGGCGGTAGTGTGGGGGGTAAAAAGAAAAAAAAAGTCTAAATTCTTCAATTGCATTAAAGGGCAATTTGCATTGAAGAAACGCGCATTACAGCACAAACATCTGGACAATAATTGGGCTGAAGCTTTGATCTTTAAACATAACATAGAAGGTGCAAACTTCAGCTGCTGAAGGTCTGAGGTTGGAAAGGTACTTACAGTGCATCCAGACCCCACCAGCTTCTTGCCTCAGTATTAACTGAGATCGTCAAGCAGCCAACTGCGGATGACATAAAGGGTCCAGTCTGCCATTGCTGGGATTGTCTCAGACCAAGCCATATTCCTGAAAGGTCAACCTGTGTCAGCAGCAACCCATCACCTTGTTGGTGAGAGTTGTCCCTCAATCAGTGACTCATGACAACCACCAACTAAGTCATCTCTCCCCCCGACATATTCCCTCACACACACCTTAATCCCATGTTCTGTACGACACTGCAATACTTTCCACAATAGCCAGTGCCCCTTCTGCATCCACAAGCTGCCCAGCCTCAGATTTCCAGGTAGCTCACATGATGAGGAACTCCCTCCTCAAGGATCTTGAATCTAGGCGAGGTCTTGCTTGGGGCTTTGCCATTGTTTGGTTGCATTATGGTTCAGTGGGCCTTCATTGGAGCTGCCAGGGTAGCTCTCTCACCAGCTGCCTCATGAAGCTCCTGCCCTCAGTGTGAGCTCTTGGTCACATGATCAAACTTGGGGAGGTGGCATTTCCAGATGCCTGCCTAGGTTAATGGATGTGGATGTCAACTTCCAACAGAATAAACTTTCAGGAACACTGCAGTTCCTGCGACCACACTCAAGCTGAATGCGTCACTGTGGCAGAATCAAGCCGACCACACACATCGCCCTTCCTGCCAGCCCGTGCCTACCCCACTCTCTGAGCACCAGCTGCCCTGCTCCAGATCCACTGGAGCCTCACTCTTGCTTACCACTGTGTCCCCTCTGTCTTTATTTTGTTTTGGAGTGTTTTCATCTTCCCTTGCCATCTCCCCCCCGCTCCCCTCGCCATTCCCCATCCCCCATGTTCCCCTCACCATCCCCCTGCTCCCCTCCCCGTCCCCCTCCCCCCCGCCAGCTCCCCTCCCCATGTGCCACACAAATACTCCATCGAGTCATGTAGCATGGAAACAGGCCCAACCCAACCACACGTTTGAAAGAACAAGGTCAATTCACAAATTCCACGATTACCAGTTTATGGATGAGACTTTCAGAATGGGAACTCAATCATGGTCTTTGCTATCTCAAGCACATTTCAACAGCCAGTGAATGGGCCCCATGCATCCTGGCAATTAATCTCACATTGTTCATAAGTAGCTTTTGACAATAGCAGCTATAGGGAGAATATTTCTCTCCCTGAAGCAACAATAAAGTTCAGAAAATCACGGTGGCTCAGTGGTTAGCACCGCTGCCTCACACAGCCAAGGACCTGGGTTTAATTCCCATCTCAGGCAACTGTCTGTGTGAAGTTTGCACGTTCTCCCCGTGTCTGCGTGGGTTTTCTCCGGGTGCTCCGGTTTCCTCCCACAGTCCAAAGATGTGCAGGTCAGGTGAATTGGCCACGATAAATTGCCCAGAGTGTAAGGTGCATTAGTCAGAGGGAAATGGGTCTGGGTGGTTACTCTTTCGAGTGTCGGTGTGGGCTTGTTGGGCCGAAGGGCCTGTTTCCACACTGAAGGGAATCTAATCTAATCTAAAAATATGGCAAGAGAAAAAGAAATTGCAATCTCAATTTTGAGAAAACATTCCTGATTTGGCCCTTAAACTTATAAAGTGACTTTTCACAGAAGCTACCTTTGGTGTCATGCACTTGCATCTAATGTTTAGATTAACCGAGAAACCTGATTGCATGAGGTTCTAATTAGAGACTGAGAAAATCAGAGCAGATTCACTGAGGTTGCTGCTTAATTGCTAGCCATGATCTTCATCTAACTCTGTCTTTGTCACAATGTTCTAAATGCTGAATAGACGCCATCTTCCTTGACTCTCTGCCTGTGCTAATGGGTGATGCCAAGCCACCAGCCTCACCATTCCATCCTGTCAACTCTCAGAGAAAATCTCACACCACTCCAGCTCTCCAGGACATTGGTCAGAGCTCAGGGACACAGGCAACGTGCATGCTTCTGCGAGGTCACTTAGTACACAGACACAATGACACATGGGCCCATTTCATTGTGCTCACCAGAAGGCTGCCAACCCCTACCCAGTTTTTCCAGAGGGGGAGAGCGATACAGGCTCTAACAGGCGAAGGGGAGGGCATTTGAGGTCTGGCATTGTGCTACATCAGGGTCACACACATGCCAGAACAGGGCAAACACGCTGCATGTGATTCAAGCAAATGGTCAAATCTGTATGTCAAAAGGGAGGAGTCCTTACTCGGGTCAAGGACGTAAAGACATTGGAGGCTTCTTACCCTGAATTGATACCTGGAATAACTGGGTTATCTGAGGAGGGAACATTGTACAGGCTGGGCCTTTGCTTTTACCAGAGTTTCAAAGTGTGAGGGTGATTTGGTTGAAGTTTAGGGGATCCTGAATGGTCTTGATGAGGCAGACATGTAAAACAATGTTTGCTGGGATGGGCGAGTCCAGAATGAGGGAACACCTGCTTAAAATTAGAGGTTGCCTGTTTGGGCCAGAGAGAGAACTTTTTTTTCCTCAAAGAGTTGTACAATTCTGGGACTTTCTGCTCAGAAAGTCATGAAGGCAGAGGTAGATCCATTGTTGTTAGGCAGGAGTGTCGAAGATTATTTGGGCAGATGGGAATGTAGAATTCCAAACAGACAGATCTGCCATGATCTTATTGAATGGTGCAACAGAAGTTAAGGGCCGAAGGACCTACTTTTCCTCCTAATTCTGTTGTTCACATGAATATTCATGAGGCCACACTCAGTCAGTGGCCTGATCAAATTACATTGTTTGGCCACAGTCTCAGATGTTTCGATCAACCAGAGTTTGAAGATCTATACCTTTACAGTCCATGGAATTGGGCACAGTCAACCTCCAGGTCAAGAGCAGCCAATCCCAGGATTATAGGTTTGTCAGGTGGGGGCATTGTGGAGACAGCGGGTTGGGTTATTCCCAGTTATGAATGACCTGCCAGGTCAGTCTGAGGGTGGACCAGGGTCGGGCCTGGAGATGTGCTCAGTAATGATCAGGGGTGAGTGTGCCTAATCCAGGGGAAAGTGGGCAACTCAACTAGGATGTGCTGCACTGGACAGGATGATGACAATGATTGAAGGACAGAACCAAAGAGGGGAGGAGGAACTCTAGAAGATGGGTTGGAGATGTTTCCCAGGACACCATAATTCTGTTTTCTATATGGGCAGAGGCTATGATGAACAAGGGCATGGCAATTCAGAAAGCCACTGGTCTGGGACAACATTGAGGACTCAACTGTTACATAAAGAGGCCAAATAGAAGCTGGGAGGGGGATAATGGGGGATATAAGGACAGCACCACCTGAGAGAACATGAAGTATGGGTAAATCATTCTGCATTTCTGGCAGAGCTGGCAAGTCATTCACAAGGGTCAAAACTTTGCCATCTTTGATCCAATGGCAATTGTCCAATAACTCTATAAAATGGCTGCCACTATAGATGGAGTAGGTCGAGTTAATTGCAGTTTATATTTCAGGGATGCAATAAAACTGTTTGCATTTGAAGTCCTGTGAAATGCAATGGCATTAATTATGCAGACATTGGTTCAGCTCTGCCACACATCTGGCATCACATTGCATTTCTCAGCAGGTCATTCATTGCATGGAATGAACATGACAAATTACGGTCTCAAGCAATCACGGCTATGATGTTGTTTACACTACTTACCACAACATGTCAAACAAATATAATCAGGCACTAACGTAAAACATCACCTGGCGTGGCATTTCCAAACACAATCCACAGCTATCTCTGAAGATATTTTGGAGTTTCCACATTTGCACAATGTTCTATAAGTGTGCAAGTACAGGATCTATGATGTACAAGATGAAAATAATCAAGATGGCAGTGCTGGCATGGTGGGTAGTGTTCCTGATCCAGAAAGCATCTGCTCCAGGCCAGCAGCATCCTTTTCACCCTCTCCTTGTCATCTGCTTTTGTTTTCTTTATTTCCTTTTCTTCATCTTTGAGGGTGGAGCGGTGTTGGCAGTACAGCGTTTGCAGTGTTGGCGCTTGGATCGGGTCTCATGGTAGTGGTGGCTGTGGTGGTGGCTCTGTCCAGAGTGGGGACTCCTGAGTAGGCCCTGAGCCTGCACTCTTGGTGGTGGCAGTGCCTAGAGTAGGGACTCCTGGAAGTGGTAGGCCCAGAGACTGGACTCTCAGCGGTGATGGCTGTTTTGGTGGCTGTGGTGATGGCTGTGCCCGAGCAGGGCCTCCTGGGTGCAGTGGCCAGCAGCAGAGCCAGGGCCTCCAGGGACATCAGTGTTGTTGTTGCTGTTCCTGGAGTGGCAACTCCTTGATAACCAGAATATCTTGCACAGACCTTACAGAAACCCTGAAGCAGTGCTTAAGACCCCAACTTGAACAGAAGATAAGCTCTTGTTTCAATGATTTCTTTTTATTGTAACACAAAATGGCGCTGGACTGTGGCAACAAAACACTTTCACTGTATCTTCAAGATATATGTGACAATAAAATTATTCATTCATCATTCAAGAGCGCTATTTCACTTTGTTTGAGTGAGGAAACCATGTTAGATTGTCAAGGGGCCTCAAGCGTGTTCACTGTGATTGACATGAGGCATCAGGATAACTCTTGTTTCTTCTGTAACAGCGTTCTCTTCCTGACATTCTCAACAGCTGGTCTCAGGCTAAAGTCTGATGTTGATCTGATATTGCGCAGAGCAATGGCAGATGGAATTTAATTCCAATAAGTGCGAGGTGATGTATTTTGAGAGATGTAATAAAGGAAGGATGCACACAACACATGGCAGGTTGCTAGGGAGGACTGAGGAACAAACAGATCCTGGTATACAAGACCATAGATCCCTAAAGGTGTCAGCACAGGGAGACAGGGTGACGAAGGCGGCATTCTGTATACTTGCCTTCATTAGCTGGGGCACAGAATACAGCAGTAGTTATAACTTTATAAACTGTGGTTAGGTCACAGCTGGAGAACAGTGTACAGTTCCACTCCCCAGACTATTGGCAGGATGCGATTGCATTGGAGGGGGTGCCGAGGAGATTCACCAGGATGTGGCCTGGGATGGAAAGTCTTAATGATGAGGAGAGACTGGGTTTGCTTTCCCGGGAACAGAGAAGGCAGAGGGGGATCTGACTGAGAGAGGCACAGATGGAGTAGATCGTAAGAATCTCTTCCGGAAGGCAGACATGTCTGAGGCCAGAGGGCATAAGGTTAAAGTGAGGACCAAGTGGTTTAGAGGAGATTCGAGAGGAAAAAAAATCATGCAAGGGTAGAAATATGGAACGTGCTGCCTGAGAGGGTGGTGCCTGGAAGAGTACTGAAAATACCAGGGTGCAGTAGGCTATGGCCTAAGTGCAGGTCGCTGGAATTAGTGTAGTTTGGTCAATGTACACGTGGTGGGCTGAAGGGCCTGTTTCTGTGCTCAATGATTCTCTATTATCCATTCTCACAGATGAGATGGTTATTGCAGTGGGTGGATTCCATGTCGCCTTGCTTCAAACAGAGTACAATGATAATGTCATTAACAAACCCCAAACAAGAACAGCAACCTACAGAGGGAGAGGCAGCAGGTGAAGATCCGTCAAAAACAGAGGGGAAGGATGTGAGCCTGCATTTACAAACCTTGCTGTCCTGTTCTTCACCTCTCGGAAAGACAGTGCAGGCACGGAATGAGCATGTCCCGAGTGATTGTCACTGAGTGGTGTCATCTGCTGGAACAGGAGCCGTACTCACAGCGACTGGCCTGCAAGGTTACAGCTGCTCAGAGTTTTATCCCACCAGATCATTTCAAGGAGTAACAATCTGTGACCCCCAACTGCAATAGGACATTACCAGGACCATTTTCTCTTCAGCACAGCTGTGGATAACCTTTCCATGTAATCAGAGAGTCAAGCAGCCTGGATGGTGGCATTTTTCACCAATACTGGTAACCCCCAGGGCCAGGGCACTGTATACTGCATCCATGTTGCTTTGAGAGTATCCTATCATTAACCAGCACAGCTCTTCAAACCATTCAAATATTTTTTAAAATTCTCCTCCTGTGCCTTATGGTGATATGATGTTTTTTCCTTTTTATACACGTGTAGAAACTTTTACCATTTGATTTCATATTACTAGCTAGCTGTATTTCCAACTCTGTTTTCTGCCTCTTTATTATCTTTTTAGTCATTCTTTGCTGGTTCTTAAGGTCTATTTCTCTAACTTACTGATAATCTTTGTAGATTTGTATCGGGCTTTCCTGCCAGGACTGATTGGAGTTTGGAAGAATGAAACATAATATATTGAAAACATACAGGATTCTTGGGGGACTCGACAGGGTCACTATGGAGACATTGCTTCCCCTTGTGTGAAAGTCTAGGACCAGAGGGCATCATCTCATGAAGGTAACATCCATTTTGCCCAGAGACGAAGTGGAATTTCTTTTCTCAGATGGTAGTGACCTCTTTACAACTGTCGAGGTTGGGTTGCTAAGCATATTCAAGGCTGAGATAGACAGGTTCTTAATCAATAAGGGAATCGAGGAGAAAAGGCAGAAATGTGGAGTTGGGAATGATCAGATTAGCCATGACCTGACTGAATGAAGGAGAGAACATGATGGACTGAATGACCTACTGCTTCTAGTTTTGTCCTTCACTTCCCTGTTTTGTGCTAGATGATGCATCCTTCTCAAAGATCTCTCACTGGGATAAATCTTTACTGAGAGTCATTCAATATCTCCTTCAAAGTGTGTCACTGCAACTTTATTTACCTATCTTTTAATCTAATTTCCAAATTTAACTTGGGTCAAGTCTGCTTTCACACACTCACAGATATCTTTATTTAAATATAAATATGTAACAATAGACCCACACTTCACTGTGTCAAAATGAAATGGAAATTGCATCACCTTCTGATTACTGTCACCTTTGAGTTTCTTTCTCATTAGGTTATTGTCTTGCAGTCCTGTCTCACTACATACCATCAGGTCTGGTTTAGATTACTCCCTGGTTAGCTTTTGAACAAGCTGCTCTAAGAATATGTCCTGAAAATACTCTTGTACCTCATTTTCCAGGCTACCTTTGCAAATCTAATTTTTGCAATCTATGCAGAGATTAAAATCATCCATGATCATTTTGGTACATTTCTTACAAACCCTATTATGTCTTTCTGTAAGCTCTGTCCTCCACTATAACTAAAGCTAAGGGGCCTATAAACAACTTGCACAAGGAACCTCTTGGTGTTACTATCTTTTCTCATCTTGACCAAACTGATTCTACACCCTGTCCCTTCAAATTAAAATCCCCATTGGTGAACTAATGCCATCCTTAATCAACCTTTCCTAGAGTTCAGTCATTTTAATTTGGCAAATACCGTTCCACTTTCCGTTCCAGCCTTAGGCGCATTTCAACCATGTCTCTGTAATGGCTATCAGTCGATATATACTTCCCTCCAACAAAAACCGAAAATGAAAATGCTGGCAAAACACAGCAGGTCTGGCAGCATCTGGTGGAACAAAGTTCACATTTCAATTCTGCTGACTCCATCAGGGCTGCCAGGAATGTTACTTTTGTTTCAGTTCTGCAGCATCCACAGTTCATTGTTTTATTTTCATATTTATCTCCATTTGTGTTAACAGTTCATTCCTTTTGTATAAATGTTGCCTGGATTCAGATACTGGTCCTTGAAATTTACCTTTTTGTTTTCACCATTTTGACTCTCTCTGGTTTTATCTGCTGACCTACTGATACGCTTGTATTTTCTGTTCCTTCCAGTCATCCTTTGATAATCAATGCTTCCCTGCTTTATTGCTTTGTCATTTTACAATCTAACTCCACGAAGGCTGGCATCCTGTCACCAAGTGACCCTTTAGTTACACGTGGACAGTACACGACACTGACCCAGCTAGCACAGAGCCAGCTCCTCGGGTAAACAGAAATCCTGACGCTCCTGTTTATGTCTGTCAGCCAGGGCTCCCTGACTGGACCAGGTTAACAGTCCCAGTCAGGAAGCTCATATTCTGTGAGGTCCATGTGGCTGACCTTGTTCCAAATACTACATCCCTCCCCCTCTAACGCTGGAGATGTAGGCCTGTTCTTCTTCCTGGAGCTTCGCCTGCAGTGTTTTCACACCAGGTCTTGCTCCTCTGTCTCTGCCTCGGATCCTAGCGCCGGGTACTGGACTGTCACTCACCTCTAGCACATGGAGCATCTTAGAAGAAATTCCTTATCATCTTCAGGCGGTAACGGTGTCAAGGCAGTGATATCTGCCATGTCCTTCACATCCTCAGAGGTTTCTTCGACACTTGGCGGAGGGGGAGAAGCCACGGGGTCTGACAGACTTTCTGGATGTTCTGAGGGGCCCGGGATGGTTTGCTCTTGCCCCGGTTTGTGGGTTTGCAGCTTTCCTGTGGTCCACATGCTTATTCAGGACCCCCTCACCTTCCTGAACTTGTACATCATGGGACCTGACCTCGTGTTGACCATGTCTCTTACCCATGCAGGGCCATTTCTATGGTTTCAACACCAAACTTCATCCCCTGAAGTAACCTGTCGCTCTTGCTTAGAGATGGCATCTGGCTGGCTTTGGCATTCTGCTGCCATTTCACCATCCCCCACCCCAGCCATTTTCTAATCTAAAAATGTTGAGCCACTGTTGAGCCAATCAAGTTGAATCTTTCTCAACCAATTCCACCCCATCAAGCTTGGGCCTAAGCCTTTTAGGAGAAAGTGAGGAACTGCAGATGCTGGGGGTCAGAGTCAAGAGTGTAATGCTGGAAAAGCACAGCAGGTCGGGCAGCATCTGAGCAGCAGGAGAATCGATGTTTCGGGCAAAAGCCCTTCATCAGGAATGAGGCTGGGAGTCTCGGGGGTGGTGAGATAAATGGAAGGTAGCTAGGAATGTGATAGGTGGATGGAGGTGAGGGTAATGGTGATAGGTCGGAGAGGAGGGAGTTGAAGTATTTGGCAATGGGGTGGTGGGGTTGGCTGGTGCAGGTGTCCCGGAGATGATCTCTGAAGTGCTCTGTGGTAGGCGTCCAGGGTGGGGAGGGAAATATATCTCCGCTGGTGGGGTCTGTTTGTAGGTGGCGGAAATGGCGGCGGATATTGCGATGTATATGGAGGTCGGTGGGGTGGAAGGTGAGGACTGGGGAGGTTCTGTCCTTGTTGCAGTTGGAGGAGTGAGATCCATCTTATCCCAGAACCAAACTCATCTCCACATACCTCGATACTGTCCTATCCCCCTAGTCCAGGAACTCCTTACATACATTTGGGACTCCACCCATGCCCTCCACGTCCTCCAAGACTTCTGTTTCCCCAGTCCCCAATGCCTCATCTTCACCATGGACATCCGGTCCCTCTACACCTCCATCTCCCGCCGTCCCCACCAGTACCCTTCCACTGAGACTCTCATTCGTTTGGCTGAACTAGTCCTCATCTTTAATAATTTATCCTTTGAATCCTCCCACTTCCTCCAGACGAAAGGGGTAGCCATGGGCATCTGCATGGGCCCCAGCTATGCCTGACTCTTTGGCTGGTATGTGGAACAGTCCATCTTCCATAGTTACACCGGCACCACTCCCCACCTTTTCCTCTGCTACATTGATGACTGCATCGGTGCCACCCCATGCTCCCGCGAGGAGGTTGAACAGCTCATCAACTTCACCAACACATTCCACCCCGACCTTAAATTCACCTGGACCATCTCTGACACCTCCCTCCCCTTCCTGGACCTCTCCATCTCCATCAGTGACGACCGACTTGACACTGACATTTTCTACAAACCCACCGACTCCCACAGCTACCTGGATTACATCTCCACCCACCCTGCTTCCTATAGAAATGCTATCCCGTATTCCCAATTCCTCCGCCTCCATCGTATCTGCTCCCAGGAGGACCAGTTCCACCACAGAACACACCAGATGGCCTCCTTCTTTAAAGACCACAATTTCCCCTACCATGTAGTTAAAGCGCACCTCATCCACTTCCTGCAGCTCTGCTCCTGAACCCCACGCCTCCAACTGCAACAAGCACAGAACCCCCCCCCCAGTCCTCACCTTCCACTCCACCAACCTCCGTAAACATCGCATTTCTCAGAGAATACCTTCTAGAGAGCTTTATTAGCTTCGGAAGACAGCACTTCTTTAGGAAGTGGAAAATTGTAATATGGTGTACTTCATGGTTTTGCCAAACAAATATAATCAGCGAGTATTTTAAATCAAAGTTCTGCTGTCATGCAGAAGATCACACATGAAAGAAACTTGAGTTGGATAGCCTGTCAGCATGATATTTGTTCTAGAAGAGACAGTGTAAGTCTAAATTTGGAATACTGTTTTATTTTGTTACCATACTCTTGCAGATTTAAATATTTTCATGTGGTGCCTGCAGCCAAATGGAATTCAGTCACTGATGATTTAATTTGACTAAAATGAGACAACTGTCAGATTGCCATGTATCTTAAGAACAGGAGTCATAATGGGGTTTGGACAGTAACAATATTCCTTCACAATGTTCCTCCTGCCACAGCCACACACCCTGTCATCGGCTGAAGCGTTCTTTTCAGGTATGAGGAACATGACCCCTAGTAGGTTAGTGCGAGGTGTAGGTATCAATCTGGTATTGACAGGCTGAGAGATTAAAGAACTGTGTGTAATCATAACAAATGGCTAACCATCTATTTGCTCTAATTCTATCAGACTAAAGAACTACATCAAACCCCTCAGCAATCTGGAGAAGAACTCCAAGTGGGGACACAGTATAATACTCATCAAAATACGTGCTTTGTGCTTTGAGGAAGATAAGATAATAATTTTTTCAAGATATTAGTTCAAGTGGAAGATAAAGACCAGTTTATATTTTGTTAACTCTCAGGTTAGTTTGAGAAATAGCCTCAGTATCACAGTCACTTTCAGCCTCTGCTCCTACCTGAATGGAGCTCCTTGAGCAGCGAGGACATTGTGTTTGTAATGGAGTCAGCTGCCACCAGCAAATCATTTCGGAGGTTTCTGCCAGCTCCTGTACAAATGAAAAAAGATCTGCAGATTCAGGCTGGTGTACAACCTTACATCACTCAGAGGATTCTCTGTTCACTATGACATTATCTTCAGCATTTGAGTTGGATTTCCCAAGATCAGATGGAAGAAAATTAAAGGAAATGGGGACTAACCGTTGAATTTGCATTTTAAAGAGCACTGCTTTCTTCACTCTCAGGAACTCTGTCCTAGAAACTTCAGTTGGAGCAGTATTCAAATGAAGGAAAGGCAGCATGGTCTGGGGCATGGAGCTGATCTCCCTACCTCTTGCCTCAGCGTCAGTTACTGACAGAAGGGAAGTGCAAACCCATCCCAGGTGGACAATACAAAGCTGACCTGGGCCACCATTAGGAAGACAGAGGCCAGCAGGGGACATTGTTAGCTCAGGCCAAATCCTCCAGGGTCTATTTGTGGACACCATGGCTGGAGAAATCATTTCAAAACTGCCTTTAGCCAAAGAAACGTGTATGTCATCAAAGCAAATAAAGCAGGATCACAAAGAAACCTATAAAATTCTAACAGGACTAGATGGTGTTAATGCAGGAAGGATGGTCACAATGACTGGGGAGTCTAGAAACCAAGATCACAGTTTAAGGATATAGGGTAGGTCATTCAGGACTGAGATGAGGATAAATGATCTTCGCCCAGAGAGTAGCCTGTGGCATTCTCTGCCACAGAAAATCGCTGAAGCCAAAACATTGAATGTTTCAAAGAAGAAGCTAGATATAATTCTTGGGGCTAAAGGGATTGAAGGATGTGGGACGAAAGCAGGAACAGAGTATCATGTTGGATGATCACCACTGGTTATATCGAATGGCAGAGCAGGCTCAAAGGGTCAAATGGCCTTTTGTTTCCATAAAATACAGACAACACCATTTGGTAGCCATTCTCTCTGCTTCATCACCTTCAGACATCTTTCTGCCCCCTAATGCTGTGCCTTGCTCTTTAATGTTACTGCAGTGAATGTAACACTAGAAGGCAAAGCTAACTCAATGTGTCTGAAAATCAAACCACTCCAATGGCAGCAGTTGCAAAATTCCAGACCTACAACTAGAACCTACATTCCTGTTTCTTTTACCAACGACACACACTTCCTTGCTGTGCTCTCTGACATTGATTTGATCTCCTCACACAGCCCCGCTGCTCCTATCATTAATTTCACTGGCAAGTCAATCAATTACCATTTTCTCATATTATACTCTTCCCATATTTTCTTGCCCCGTTCCCAAGTCTATTTCTCTCTGTGAAATAATCTGGGAAATACTCTTCCCCAAGTCACTTTCCAATGCCTTCACAAATTTCCAACACTTGAGCCTTTGGTCTTTAATTCAGCATAACATTTCAGGAGTTGCTGCTGAATCTCACCCTCACTGTTACCTTTATTGGTCTTGCCCTCAGTACAAGTATTACTCCCTAATGCTAATCTCTGCTCTACCATGTCCAAGGAAAACCTGAATTCCTTTGGAAGAAATCTTGCTTAACTTGCCAGACCACATGAAGCATTTTTGTACAATGTTCTCCATTACCAAAGCAGTCCACTATTCAAACAACATCTAGTTTACAATAAACTCTAAAATCTAAACATCTAATTCTGAAGCACAGTCACATTTGACTTGAAGCATTACTCTTTTTCTCTATACACAGATGCTGCAAGAGCAGTTAAGTTTCTCTAACCCTTCCAGCTTTCATTTGTACCACAGATAACACCTGTTTTCTCCTCTAAACCATGAACATTCTTCCAAAGCCATCATAATATTCCTTCTCCACCACTGCCTCCATTAATCAGTGCATTGAGCTCAGAGACTTTATAACAAAAAAATGAAAACAGCCATGCTTTCTAACTCCTCATCATTCTCCCGATTCTCTTCTATCACCCAGTCACCTGCTCCAATACTCAGCATGTTGATGAGAATGATGACTTGCTCTCTGGATCCCATTCCTATCAAACCACTGACCATTCCTATCTCCGTTCTGGTTCCTATGTTAGCTGATATCATTAATGGTTCAATCTTCTCAGGCAACAATTCCTCTTCTTATATTCCATTCTCTCACATATCATCGAAGAACATGTACCTCCTTTCTTGCAAACTAACATCCCATTTTTAATCCTTCCTCTTGCAAACACTTAACCCTGCTGTTGACATTTACATCTGTGTGAATCTTCCTCAAACCTCTTGCTTGGATTCCTCCAAGTTTCTACTCCACAACTGGTTCTCAAATTTGTAAACGACACTCTAACTGACTATAGCAAAGGCAAACCATCGCTCCTCACCTCCTCAAACTGTCCAAGGCCTTTTGACACAACGGAGTATAAAACTGTGCTTGAACACATCTCCAACTTTACCTTAATAGATGGGACTACACTTACCCTGTACCATTCTTATCTTTGCAGTTAAACTGGCCTCAGCAATACCATCCACAATCATGGCAGAAATTTCCACATGTACACTGGCAACATGCAGATTTTTAACGTACATCCTTCACAGGATGAGGGTGCTGCTGGCTAGGCCCAGCATTTATTGTCCACCCCTAATTGCCCAGAGGGTAGTTAACAGTTAACCATATTGCTGTAGGTCTGGAGTCACACATAGGCCAGACAAGGTAAAGATGGCAATTTCCTTCCCTAAAGGACATTAGTGAACCAATTGGGATTTTCTGACTATCGACAATGGATTCATAGTCATCATTGGACTCTTAATTGCAGATTTTTATTGAATTCAAATTCGATTAGTCTGCCGTGGCAGAATTTGAACCCATGTCGCCAGAGGATTACCTGGGTCTCTGGATTAACAATCTCGATATAATATCACTAGGCCATCATCTACCCCACATTGTTGTTCCTGTTCTCTACCTGACCCGGATACAGTCACAAAAATTATCAGGCATCCAATACTGAACGAGCTGGAATTTCCCGAATTTAAATAATAGGAAGAACAAAATTATCATCTTTGGTTACAGTCACCAAATCTCTTTCCTTGGCATGACTCCTGCTTTCTCCCTGCTAACTGTAGATTTAGAGAATCCCTACAATGTGGAAATAGTCCCTTCAGCCCAACACTGACCCCCCCGAAGAATAACCCACCCAGATGCACTCCTCTATGCTATTATCCTATATTTACCCCTGAATAATGCACCTAACCTACACATCCCTGAATACTACGGGCAATTTAGCATGGCCAATCCATCCTAACTTGCACATCTTCAGATTGTGGGAGGAAACCGGAGCACCTGGAGGAAACCCACGCAGACATGGGGAGAATGTGCAAACTCCACACATTCTCAAACCCGGGTCTCTGGCGCTTTGAAGAAGCAGTGCTAACCACTGAGCTACCATGCTGCCCTGGTCTGATGCTTGCAAATTTGGCATTATATTTGACCTGGAATATTAGCTTCCTTCTGCATCATCATGAAGCCTGCTTATTCCCAATTCTAACACTGCCTAATGCCAATGATCGGCTCTAACATTGCCGAGTGCCAATGACCAACTCTAACATTGCCAAATGCGATCCTTTCCTTAATTCGTCTAGAGCTGAAAATGTGTTGCTGGAAAAGTGCAGCAGGTCAGGCAGCATCCAAGGAACAGGGGAATCGACGTTTCGGGCATAAGCCCATTCCTGAAGAAGGGCTTATGCCTGAAACGTTGATTCTCCTGTTCCTTGGATGCTGCCTGACCTGCTGCGCTTTTCCAGCAACACATTTTCAGCTCTGATCTCTAGCATCTGCAGCCCTCACTTTCTCCACCTTAATTCGTCTAGTCATTGGGGACTCCATAGTTAGGGACCTTCTGTTGGAATGAGATAGACTCGTGGTTGGTGTGTCGCCTCCTGGGTGCCAGGATTGTCTCGGATTGTGTTTTTGGGATCCTTGAGGGTGAGGAGGAGCAACTTCAAGTTGTGGTCCACATAGGCACCAACAACATAGATATGAAAAGGGATGGGGACGTAAGGCAGAAATTCAGGGAGCTAGGGTGGAAGCTTAAAGCTAGAACAAACAGAGTCGTTATCTCTGGTTTGTTACCCGTGCCACATGCTAGAGAGGCGAGGAATAGGGAGAGAGGGGAATGGAACACGTGGCTACAGGAATGATGCTGGAGGGATAGTTTTGGATCCCTGGATAGTTGGGAGTCATTCTGGGGTAGGTGGGACCTCTAAAAACAGGATGGTCTCCACCTGAACCAGAGAGGTACCAATACCCTGAGGGGGTGGGGAGGTTTGCCAATGCGCTTCCTGAGGATTTAAACTAACTCATCTGGGGGGATGGGAACCTGAATTGTAGCTCTAGTGTACAGGAGGTTGAGAATAGTGAGGTCATGAATAAGGTTTCAAGGGCACAGGAGTATACCTGCAGGCAGGAAGGTGCTTTGAAGTGTGTCTGCTTCAATGCCAGGAGCATCCGGAAGGAGGTGGGTGATCTTGCAGCAAGGGTTGGTACCTGGGACTTCAATGTTGTGGCCATTTTGGAGACATGGGTAGAGCAAGGACAGGAATGGTTCTTGCAGGTTCCGGGATTCAGATGTTTCAGTCAAAACAGGGAAGGTGGTAAAAGAGGGGGAGGTGTGGCATTGTTAGTCAAGTACAGTATTACGGTGGCAGAAAGGACGTTTGATGAGGACTTATCTACTGAGGTAGTTTGGGCTGAGATTAGAAACAGTAAAGGAGAGGTCACCCTGTTGGGAGTTCTTTTATAGGCATCCGAATAGTTCCAGAGATGTAGAGGAAAGGATTCCAAAGATGCTTAGTTGTTATGGGGGCTTTAACTTTTGCTATAGTTCGAGTACCTTAGATGGGTCAGTTTTTGTCCAATGTGTGCAGGGGGGCTTCCTGACACAGTATGTAGACAGGCCAATAAGGGGCAAGGCCACATTGGATTTGGTACTGGGTAATGAACCCGGCCAGGTGTTAGATTTGGAGGTAGGTGAGCACTTGGGTGATAGTGACCACATTTCGATTATATTTACTTTAGCGATGGGAAGGGATAGGCATACACCATGGGGCAAGAGTTCTAGCTGGGGAAAAAGCAATTATGATGCGATTAGGCAAGATTTAGGATGGGGAAAGAAACTGCAAGGAATGGGCACAATTTGAAATGGGGAGTTTATTCAAGGAACAGATACTGCGTGTCCTTGATAAGTATGTATCTGTCAGGCAGGGAGGGAGTGGTCAAACTAGGAAACTGTGGTTTACTAAAAACATTGAAGCTCTTGTCAAGAGGAAGAAGAAGGCTTATGTATAGATGAAATGTGATGGCTTAGTTAGGGCAGTTGAGAGTTACAAGTTAGCCAGGAAAGACCTAAAGAGAGAGCGAAGAAGAGGCAGCAGGGACATGAGAAGTCTTTGGAAGGTAGGATCAAGGAAAACCCTAAAGCTTCCTATAGGTATAACAGGAATAAAAGAACGACTAAAGTAAGATTTCAAGGACAGTAGTGGGAAGCTGTGCATGGAAACCAAAGAGATAGAAGAGGCTCTAAATGAATATTTTTTGTCTGTATTCACATGGTAAAAGACAATGTTGTTGAAGAGAATATTGAGATATAGGCTAGTTAGACTAGATTGGATTGCGTTCACAAGGAGGAGGTGTTAGCAATTCTGGAAAGTGTGAAAATAGATAAGTCCCCTGGGCCGGATGAGATTTATCCTCGGATTCTCTGGGAAGACAGGGAGGAGATTGCAGAGCCTTTGGCTTTGATCTTTATGTTGTCATTGTCTACAGGAATAGTGCCAGAAGACTGGAGGATAGCAAATGTCTTCTTGTTCAAGAAGGGGAGTAGAGACAACCCTGGTAATTATAGACTAGTGAACCTTACTTCGGTTTTGAGTAAAGTGTTGGAAAGGATTATAAGAGATAAGATTTAGCATCATCTAGAAAGGAGTGATTTGATTCGGGGTAGTCAACACGGTTTTGTGAAAGGTAGGTCATGCCTCACAAACCTTATTGAGCTCTTTGAGAAGGTGACCAAACAGGTGGATGAAGGTAAAAGGGTTGATATGGTGTAAATGGATTTCAGTAAGGCGTTTGATAAGGTTCCCCACGGTCGGCTATTGCAGAAAATACAGAGGCATGGGATTGAGGGTGATTTAGTGGTTTGGATCAGAAACTGGCTAGCTGAAAGCAGACAGAGGATGGTGGTTGATGGGAAATGTTCATCCTGGTTACTAGTGGTGTACTGCAAGGATCTGTTTTGGGTGCACTGCTGTTTGTCATTTTTATAAATGACCTGGATGAGGGTGTAGAAGGATGGGTTAGTAAATTTGCGGATGACACTTTGATCGGTAGAGTAGTGGATAGTGCAGAAGGATGTTGTAGGTTACAGCGGGACATAGATAAGCTGCAGAGCTGGGCTGAGAGGTGGCAAATGGAGCTTAATGCAGAAAAGTGTGAGGTTATTCACTCTGGAAGGAGTAACAGGGATAAAGAGTACAGGGCTAACGGTAAAATTCTTGGTATGAGCAGAGCGATCTCGGTGTCCATGTGCATAGATCCTTGAATGTTGCAACCCAGATTGATAGGGTTGTTAAGAAGGTGTACAGTGTGTTAGCTTTCATTGTTAGAGGATTTGCGTTTCAGGGCCAGGAGGTCATGTTGCAGCTGTACAAAACTCTAGTGTGGCCATACTTGGAGTATTGTGTACAGTTCTGGTCACTGCATTATAGGAAGGATGTGGAAGCCTTGGAAAAGGTTCAGAGGAGATTTACTAGGATGTTGCCTGGTATGGAGGGAGGGTCTTATGAGGAAAGGTTAAGGGACTTGAGGCTGTTTTCATTACAGAGAAGAAGGTTAAGAGGTTACTTAATAGACACATATAAGATGACCAGAGGATTAGATTGGGTGGACATTCCTCGGATGGCGATGGCTAGCATGAGGGGACATAGCTTTAAATTGAGGGGTGATAGATATAGGACAGATGTCAGAGGTAGTGTCTTTACTTTGAGAATAGTAGGGGCATGGAACACACTGCCTGCAATAGCAGTAGACTCTCTAACTTTAAGGGTATTTAAATGGTCATTAGATAAACCTATGGATGAAGATGGAATAGTGTAGGTTAGATAGGCTTCAGATTGGTTTCACAGGTCAGCGCAACATCGCGGGCCGAAGGGCCTGCACTGTGCTGTAATGTTCTACTTTCTATCTGTTGTTGAAACTTTGATCGATAACTGTGTTAAACCTAGACTTTGATATTCCGACATATTCCTGGATGGTCTCCCATAAATGCCCTCTCATAAATTTGAAGGAATTTAAGTGTGCGCCAAGTCCCACTCACCTGCCGCCTTTGTATTTACTGGCCTACATTGCCACCCACCCAAGCAATATGAGAATTTTACATTTTTATTCTTGATTTGAAATCTCTTCATAGCCTCAAAGTTAAAAATCATACAACACCAGGTTATAGTCCAACAGGTTTATTTGGAAGCACACTAGCTTTCGGAGCACCGCTCCTTCATCAGGTGGTTATGGAGTATAAGATCTTAAGACACAGAATTTATAGCAGAGGGTTACAGTGTGATGTAACTGAAATAATATGTTGAAAAAGACCTGGATTGTTTGTTAAGTCCCTCATCTTTTAGAATGATCAGATTGGTTTAAGTTCTTTTATATGCAAATCCCAGCACTTTTTTAAAGTTACATTCTCAAGTGAACATTAACAATAGGTGCCATACTGGCCCAGATCATGTACTGAAGGTGTGAGGTGCCCTGTGTGAGGTTGTGTCCCAATGTTCAGACTGATTCTAATCTAAAAAAGGGATTTACAGAATCTTATATGAATTCAAGCAGTTTGAGTAAAATAAAATGTAATTCTGCAAGTACAAATTCACCCTACAAACATATATGTGTGTGCGTGCACGTGGGGGTGGGGGCACGTATGAGTGTCTGTAAGGGAGTGTGTATCTGTGTATGTGTCTGAGTGTGAGTGTAAAGGGGTAAAATTCTGTGAGGGTGTATGTGTGGGTGTATGAGAGAGAGTTTGTGTATGAGAGACTGTCTGCTTAAGTGTATGGGTCTGTGTGCGCGCGTGTGTCCACGCGTGTGTGCGAGAGAGAGAGAGTGAAAGAGTGATGCATTGGGGTCACCTGTAGCGCAGGAGATAGACAATGTTGGCTGAGTCACATGAGCACCTGTCTCATACATGGTGGGAGGTGTTCCCATGTGTAATGGTGATATCTGTGTCGATACTCTGACATGTCTTGCAGCGTCTACCGTGACAGGATTTTATGGAGTTGTCCTGAGAGCCGGGCAATTTGCTGCGAGCAATTATCTGTTTGAGGTTTGGCGGTTGTTTAAAGGTGAGCCATGGAGGTGTGGGGTAGGTCTTGACAAGGTGATCATCCTCATTGATAATGTGTTGCAGGTCACAAAGAACATGGCGTTGTTTTATAAGCTCCTGGGAAGTACTGAACAACGAAGGGTACCCTGTCAGTTGCAGCACGTGTCTGGCTCCTGAGGAGGTCATTACAGTTCTTTGCTGTGGCACGTCGGAACTGGCAGTCGATGAGTTGAGCATCGTATCCCATTCTTATGAGGGCATCCCGGAGTACTTCTAGATGGCCGTCACGTTCCTGCTCATCTGAACTGATCCGGTGCATGTGTAGGGCTTGTCCATAGGGAATGGCTGTTTTAATATGTTTTGGGTGGAAGCTGGAGAAGTGTAGCATTGTGAGGTTGCCTGCGGGTTTGTGGTAGAGTGAGGTGCTAAGGTGTCTATCCTTGATGGAGATGCATGTGTCCAAGAATGAGACAGATACTAGAGAGTAGTCCATGGTGAATTTGATGGTGGATGTAACGCGTTGATATCACCGTGTGGTTTTATCAGTGACTCCTCACCATGGGTCCAGAGGAAGAAAATGTCCTCAATGTACTTGATGTATAATGTTAGTTGGAGATCCTGCATGGAGAAGAAGTTTTGTTCGAATCTGTGCATGAGAATGTTGGCATATTGGGGTGCAAATTTGGTCCCCATGGCTGTTCCATGTGTGGATGAAGAACTGGTTGTTGAAGGTGAAGACGTTATGATCGAGGATAAAGCGGATGAGTTTTAGGATGGTGTTTGGAGATTGGCAGTTGTTGGTGTTGAGTACTGAGGCTGTTGCCATGGTGCCATCATTGTGGGGGGTGCTGGTGTAGAGTGCGGAAACGTCCATTGTGACGAGGAATGTTCCCGGTTCGACTGGTCCGTGGGTGCTGAGTTTCTGTAAGAAATCCATAGTGTTGTGGCAGATGCTGGGGATCCCCTGTACAATGGGTTTCAAGATGCCTTTGACATAGCCAGAGAGGTACTCACACAGGCTCCCATTGCCTGATACGATGGGAACGTCCTGGTGTGTTAGCTTTGTGTATCGTTGGAAGGCAGTAGAAGTCGCCTACACAAGAACTACATGGGATGTGGGCACGTAGGGAACTCTGAAAGACTGGATCCAAAGTCCTGATCAATGTCTTTAGTTCATAGGCATGTCCTTTGGTCGGATTGGCCAGTAGTTGCCTCTAGTGTTCCTGGTTGGTCAATTGTTAGTACACTTCCTTGCAGCTGTCTGTTTTATTTTGTTTTCCCTCTGATGCAGTCAAGGAGGAGAGTCCTTGCGCACACACACTGGTCCAGCTCCCAGAGTGAATAGAATTCCCAAAACTCCTGTTGATTTATTTTAAACCCCCACACTACCGCCTAACTGCGGTATTGCTTACTTTTTCAGCTGTCTATTTTATTCTGAATGACGACGGCTCCTTCATTACTGCCGGTTTGATAATTTTTTGATTTGCCATCCATGCTCTCAAAGCAAATCAAAAAATTGGCATTAAACCGGCCGATAATGGAGGAGCTATCGTCATTCAGAATAAAACAGACAGCTGCAAGGAAGTGTACTTACAATTGACCAACCAGGAACACTAGAGGCAACTACTGGCCAATCCAACCAAAGGACATGCCTATGAACTAAAGACGTTGATCAGGACTTTGGATCCAGTCTGTCAGGGTTCCCTAAGTGTCCACACCCCCATACTTCTCGCGTAGGCAACTTTTACTTATACACAAAACCAACACGCCAGGAATTCTTATCGTATCAGGCAATGGGAGCCTGTGTGAGAACCTCTCTGGCTATGTCAAAGACATCTTGAAATCCATTGTGCAGGGGATCCCCAACATCGGTCGTGACACTATGGATTTCTTACAGAAATTCAGCACCCATGGACCAGTCGAACCGGGAAAATTCCTCGTCACAATGGACGTTTTAGCACTCTACAAGACTTCTTCTCTATGCAGGATCTCCAACCAACATTATACATCAGGTACATTGATGACATTTTCTTCCTCTGGACCCACGGTGAGGAGTCACTGATAAAAGTACACAGTGATATTAACAAGTTTCATCCCACCAAACTCACCATGGACTACTCTCTAGTATCTGTCTCATTCTTGGACACATGCATCTCCATCAAGGATGAGCACCTCACTGTACCGCAAACCCAATTATTCCACGATGTTACACTTCTCCAGCTTCCATCCGAAACATATTAACACAACTATCCCCTATGGACAAGCTCTACGCGTACACAGGATAGGTTCAGATGAGAAGGAACGTGACATATACTTGGAAATACTCAGGGATGCCCTCATAAGAACAGGGTACGATGCTCAACTTATTGACTGCCAGTTCTGACGTGCCACAGCAAGGAACCGTAATGACCTCCTCAGGAGACAGACACGTGCTGCAACTGACAGGGTGCCCTTCGTTGTCCAGTACATCCCAGGAGCTGAAAAACTAGGCCATGTTCTCCACAGCCTGCCACACATTATCAATGAGGATGAGCACCTTGCCAAGACCTTCCCCACACCTCCACTGCTTGCCTTTAAACTATCACCAAACCTCAAACAGATCATTGCTCGCAGGAAATTACCCGGCTTTCAGGAAAACACCATACAACCTTGTCGCAGTGTCGACATGGATACCACCATTACACATGGGCCACCTCCCACCATGTACTTGGCAGCTACTCATGTTATTCGGCCAACATTGTCTACCTCATATGCTGCAGGCAAGGATTCCCTGAGGCATGGTACATTTGGTGAAACAGAGCAGAGGCTACAGCAACGGATGAATGGACACCGCACAGTAATCAGCAGAAAGGAGCGTTCCCTCCCAGTTGGAGAACACTTCAGTGGTCGAGGACATTTGACCTTGGACCTTCCGGTGACCATCCTCCAAGGCGGACTTTGGGAAGGCAATAATGCAAAGTGGCCAAGCAGAGGCTGATAGCCAAGTTTGGTACCCATGGGATAGCCTCAACCGGGACCTTGGGTTCATGTCACATGACAGGTGACCCCACTACACACACACCTACAGACCCATACTCACACAAGCTGTCTCTCATACTCTCACATATATAACCCCCACACTCACACACACACCCTCTCACAGGCTTCTACCCCTTTACAATCACACTTATACACATACACATATACACACTCTCTCATAGACACTCATGCCCCCCTGCACACGCACACCCACATACCCACACACATATAAGTTTGCGGGGTGAATTTGTACCTGCAGAATTATATTTTGTTTTGCTCAAAAACTTCATGAATCCATGCAAGATTCTGTAAATTCCTTTTTTAGATTAGAATCAGTCTGAACATTGGGGCACAGACATCCTCACACAGGGGAGCTCACACCTTCAATGCATTATCTGGGCCAGTATGGCACCTATTGTTAATGTTCACTTGAGAATGTAACTTGAAAAAAGTACTAGGATTTATGCAAAACTGAAACCAACATGGTCATTCTAAAAGACGAGAGATTTAACAAACAATCCAGGTCTTTTTCAATATATAATTTCAGTTACATCACACTGTAAACTTTTGTTATAAATTCTGTGTCTTACGATCTTATACCCACAACCACGTGATAAAGGAGCAGCGCTTCCAAATAAACTTGTTGGACTAGAAGCTGGTATTATATGATTTTAACTTTGTCCACCCCAGTCCAACTCTGGCATGTCCAAGTCATGACTCCATAGCCTCACCTCTCACTATCTCTGAATCTGGTACAACTTTACAACCCCTCCATTTTAGCCTGTGCCAGTTGTGCTGTCCGACACATCCTCGTTTCTAATTGCCCCTTCATTGGCTTAACTTCCGCCTTTATGTTCCTTCATAATCCCACCTGTTTGAAAACACTTTCAGGCATCTGGCCAAAAGTTTCCTTCTATGTTTTATTGTCAAATTTAACTTCAAAACACTCTTGAAGAAGGCATTTCACGGATTTCTACAAATTATCCTTTGAAGCTGCTATAGAAGAGCAAGTTGTTGTTGTTATAATAATGTACAAAACCAAAGAGACACAAATAATTCTCTGAGCTTAAAACAATTACCAACGCTGGGAAAAATATCCTCCCTACACTAACACTTCTAAATCAAAATCAATTAACAACTAAAGTGCACCTTTAAAATGTTCCTCTGAGGATTGAGTTATCGGCACTAAGTTGGAACAATCAAACCTCATTTCGGTTTCTACTCCATATCCACAAGTGGCATCTGCAGTGGGACGCACTTACTCATAGTGGTCAACGCCAAGAATGTTAGTCGGTTTTTGTTCCCTGTTGCTGAAGCTTAGGGAACAGTAATATTCTTAAGCTGCTCTTTCAAGCATAGACGAGGATTTGACTGCTTTGTATTGCTTCGGACCATATTCTACAGTGCAAATTTTCTCCAATTAATCTCATACTTTAAACATTGGTCCTCATCAAAATCACAAATACCAATTGGCAAACCATGCCCATCATAATGGACAAAGCAGGTGCTGCATTAATATATCCACTTCTGCTTCTGCAAAGTAGGGAGACAGAGCTTTCCAGTAATTATCATGTCTAAAATGTTGCAACTCAGCATTTTAAAAGATCTGGAGAATGTCTGTAATATGCTTTTCTCCAATTAAAATAAAATAATCACAAAAAGAAAGTTACTTAATGTGTATGTGACATTTGACCTTTTAGGTCTAAACATAATCTTCAATGTCATTGAAAATATTAATGAGGAAATGAAAAAGTTTTCATGTATGGCAGATCAAGTTCTGAAAACAAAACAAATTTAACCTAGGGGAGAAAGTGAGGACTGCAGATGCTGGAGATCAGAGCTGAAAATGTGTTGCTGGAAAAGCGCAGCAGGTCAGGCAGCATCCAAGGAGCAGGAGAATCGACGTTTCGGGCATGAGCCCTTCTTCAGGAATTTAACCTAACCAATTCCCAGTGGTTGCTTCCAAACTTGCATCGTGCCAGAAGGACTCAGCGGCATGAAACCACATCTACGAACCAAAAACCGGCTCACCAATCAACAGTTCAGGATCTGCTAGATTCTGTCCGAATTGGCTTCATTAACACATCAACAGAAGAGTTTAATGTTAGAGGAAAGCTAATAATTGCTGTCTTCAGCATAAAGGCAACACAGGAACAGGAGTAGGCCATTCAGCCCATTGAGTATGTCCTGTCATTCTATTTCATGGATAATGTTTTTTTGACTTTGGTTGCCCTGGCGCCTTCTCCTGCAGGAGGTTGGGCCCTGTGTATCTCCATCCCCGCTCCGTCTTGGGTAGCGGCACTGGAAAGCCAGCCTGGACCCCATCGATTGATTTCCAGTGCTGGAGGAGGGAGCGGGAGCTGCCCAGTGTGACTGTCTCCAGCTGAGAGGCAACAGATGTGAAAGTGATGGCGTTAGTGACTGTGGGAAGGAAACACATTGCCTGGAACCCAGGGACAATGTCGAATGATGGCAATTGGAGGAGCAGGGAGGGTGAAGTTGACTGAAAGGGAAAGATGAACTTTTAAAGCTGTTTCAGTTTTAGTAATATCAATTTAAGATTAATTTATTCAGCATTGTACCATTTATACAATTTATTCAGTAATTTATTCTGTAATCCAAAATGGTGCTGGAACATGGTGACATTATCCACTTCTCTCTGTACCCAGGTACAAGTGACAATTTTAAATAAATCTAAACCTATTATCTCCTCAATGCCACCTTTTTGCACTATCTTCATATCCCTTCAGCTCAATAGTCTCCTGAAACATCTCTGTTGAGAACCTGCTCAATGACTGAGCTTCCACAGCCCTCTGGGGTACTAGAACTAGAATCCCTACAGTGTGTACACGTGCCCTTTGGCCCAACAAGTCCACACCAACTCTCTGAAGAGTATTCCACCCAAACCCATTCCCCACTCGTCTACATTTACCATGACTAACCAACACATCCCTGAAAACTGGGCAATTTCGCATGACCAATTCACACTAACCTGCACATCTTTGGATTGTGGGAGGAACCCAGAGCACTTGGAGGAAACCCACGCAGACACAGAGAGAATGTGCAAACTCCACACAGACAGTCGCCCGAGGCTGGAATCGAACCCAGGTCCTTGATGCTGTGAGGGTAGAGAATTCTGAAGATTCACAGCTCTGTTCTCTTGTCATCTTCATTTTAAATGGCCTATCGCATACCCTGAGGTAACGTTACTTGGATCTCGAGTCAATAGTGAGGGGATTATCTTATCTACATCCACCCTGTCGTTCCCGATGAGATTTCTCTAAGTTTCAATAAGATCATCGCTGCACTTTTTGCAACATCAGAAAATACAGACCGTGTTTCCTCAGTTGAATGTTTAATTGTGTATGCTGCACAGGGATGTGAGCAGAAGGAAGTTGAACAGTACCAAAGGGTGAAATCCTCCAACGCTGTGGTCAATTGAAGCAAGTCAAAGAATACAAAGCCCAGCCATTGACCCTTTACAATGAAAGCACAGGTATTGAGGGCTTCTCCAAATTCAAGATCTCAAAGACTGGCATCAACAAAAAGTAAACTGTATCAGCAATAACAATGTTGCAGGCATAACATCATGGCACAGCCTGGGTTTTCTGTTCAAATGACGTTTAAATAATGTGTCTATCTTTACAAGGCTGAAGTCAGATGTGTGATAGAATACTGATCATACGTGCGTAAGTGCTATAAGCAGTCAAAATGTTCAAATTCATGCAGAGTTGAGCATTTTGCTAGATCAATGTCCCTGCCAATGACCCATCTCCTACTGGAATAGTAATCTACAGAATGCAAAAGAGAAACTTTCCCAGGTTTAACAGCATCCCCCTCACCTGCAACCTCTGCTACCAAGTATGTTAGGAGCAATGATATCAGGAAAATATTATTGCATTCACATTTAGAACATAGAACATAGAACAATACAGCCCTTTGGCCCATGATGTTGTGCTGAAAATTTATATTAATCTAAGATCAACCTAACCTACACTCCCCTCAATTTACTGCCATCCATGTGCTTGTCCAGCAGTCGCTTACTGTCCTTAATGTTTCTGACGCTACTACCACTGCTGGCAGTGCATTTCACACACCCACCTTTCTCTGCTTAAAGAACCCACCTCTGACATCTCCCCTATACCTTCTTCCAATCACCTTAAAATTATGACCCCTCGCAACAACCACTTCTGCCCTGGGGAAAAGTCTCTGGCTATCTACTCTATCTATTTTTCTCATTACCTTGTACACCTCTATCAAGTCACCCCTCTTCCTTCTTCTTTCCCGTGTGAAAAGCCCAAGCTCACTCAACCTCTCTTCAGAAGACGTGTCCTCCAGTCCAGGCAGCATCCTGGTAAATCTCCTTTGCACCCTCTCTAAAGCATTTACATCCTTCCAATAATGAGGTGATCAGAACTGGACACAAAATTCCAAGTGTGGTCTAACCAGGGTTTCATACAGCTGCAGCAAAACCTCGCAGCTCTTAAACTCAATCCCCCTGTTAATGAAAGCCAAAACAACATACGCCTTTTTAACAACACTATCAACTTGGGTGGCAACTTTGAGGGACTATGCACTTGAACACCAAGATCGCTCTGTTCCTCTACACTGTCAAGAATCCTGTCTTTAACCCTGTATTTAACATTCAAATTCAACCTTCCAAAATTAATTACTTTCCATTTATCCAGGTTGAACTCCTTCTTCCGCTTCTCAGCCCATCTCTGCATCCTGTCAATGTCTTGTAGCCTGCAACAACCCTCGATACTATCTACAACACCACTGACCTTTGTGTCATCGGCAAACTTACTAACACGCCCTTCCACATCTTCATCCAAGTCACTTATAAAAACTACCAACAGCAGAGACCCAAGAACAGATCCCTGCAGGACACCACTGGTCACTGACCTCCAAGCAGAATATTTTCCACCCACTACCACTTGCTGAGTTCTTTCAGGCAGCCAATTCTGTATCCAGACAGCCAAGTTTCCATATCTCCTCACTCTCTAAATGAACCTACTGTAGGGGAACCTTATCAAATGCCTTACTGAAATCCATATACACCACATTCACTGCTCGACCTTCATCAACTTGTCTCATCACATCCTCAAAGAACTCAATAAGGCTTGTGAGGCATGACCTGCCCCTTACAGAGCCATGCTATTTTTAATCAAACTATGTTTTTCCATGTTTATTGCCAAGTCAGACATCATCCTGACATTGAGACTGTTCCCTGGGCCAGTACCCTGGAATGGCCCAAGTGATATCACTGGGGATGCACTATCACACCAAGGACTGTCATAGAACAGAGAAAGAGACCACTCAGTAGGCAATCAGGAGTGGATGATTAAAAACAGGACAGCACACCTCTTAAAAATATCCTTTTCTTAAAAACTGCGAACTATCAAATAGTTAATATAAATATCTGTCACTTCTGACAGGTGGTGTGGGAAGCATACTGAAAAAAGGATGAGGAAATTATGATTTTGTGTGAAGTCAGCTATTAACACACTTTTAAATATTGATTGTAGTTTCAATGCAGTCATTTTTTCCTTTACTGAGAGAAAGCTATTCCCAGAAAGGTAATGGTCTTATCTCAGTAATGGCTAGTAATGGCCAAGATTGAAGAAGTAAACCGTGTTGTGTGTTACAGGAGCTATCAAACACATTAATGCTCAAATAATGATGGAAATACATTGGACAATCTATGATAGCATTATGTTTATTTGTTCCCTTTAGAATCCTGCTATCTGATGCCCATTTTTTAACTGGAATTAAATTGTTTTTGTTATACGTTCTTGCACATTGGTCCTCTTTTTGCAAGATCACATCTAAGGCCACAAATTCTTATACCTTCACATGCAACTGGTTTTGGGTGGCTTTCCACTACAGATATAAATAATATTAAAAATTACTGCTTTATAACCAGCAAAAAAAAATACTGCTTGAAAATACCTTTCTGCATTTTTCATGGCAAAAATGTGGGTGTGGAATAGTGAATTCACTAGGCAACTAGCGTTTGTCAAGATTACCGCTTACCCTGTGCAAACGCTTCCTGCACATCCCCTCCAACTCCAGATAGCGAGTCTTGAGGTCCATGAGTCGGTGTGGAGCAAGCAGACGTGGATCTGACTGGCATTGGCATGGAACGACTGGCACTATGGCTGGGTGATGAATGAGGAGAGCCAGCTGCTTGAGCCTGTCCAATGAGAAAACAGAACAATCTCCATTTTAAACTCAGTTTGCACCATTTTATACACAAAAGATGCAAATAGTCATCACCCTTTTCCAAAACAATTCACCAAACTTCGCCTAGTAACACTACAAAGAAAACAGCAATTAAATGATTATTTTCATTCTCCAACCAATCCAAATTAATTAAAGTGAAATTTAAAGAGCTTGTCAGATATTGCTTGTTAATATTCTTGAGGTGCAAAGATCTGCCTGAACGTATGGTGTAACATGCAGAATTATTGTTGATGGTTATTTAGCCTAACTTGCAGAATCACAGATACAGCAAAACAAAATCCAGAAACTACCTCTCCTTCCAACATTTGAATGAGCGACCACATCATGAATGGAGCTTGAGATCTCCAAACTCTAAAAAGTCAGCCACCTGTTTTGTATTTTGTTACATTTTGATTATGACAAAAATAGATTCACTAATCATGTTTCATGCCAAATACGTCTAAATGAAACCATCCATGTTCCATTAAAATGTGAGGAAAACCCTGCCTTGTACAATTCTGGCAGCCACAGCCCTCTTTAGGCCTCACATGTTAGTGTTCTGGTGCAGGAGGTTTTGTTACTCTTTAGCATTTGAAGCACAAACATCAGAGCTAAGAAGTCCATTAATTCTGTTTGTGGAACCAGGCTAATAGCCTTTCTTAGGCATTAATAGAACCACAGAAAAAGCAATTGCAAGGCTGTCTCATGGCAACGGCCTGAAAGACCCACTTTGTCAATATATTCTCAGCCTCAGGCATATGGAAATAGGCCAGGTAGCAGATGGCTAGCGGGTACAATTAGTCTCATTTTGCTGTGGCAGACTGAAATGGAATAGCTAATAATTCTGCTCACCTTTCACCGTTAGTACTGATAGACTTAACAGTTACTTGTTGCTACTAAATGCTCTTGCTGATTGAACGGTTTATCGTGAAATGGCCACAATGTGCAGAGAGGCTTTAAAAGGAATAAACAGAGGTGACCTACTGTATTAAATATTGAGGTTTTTAATACAACTCTTCGGGGTCGTGGTATCACTTCTGCACCATAAAAGAGAAATTTATACCTGTCTTTTTCTCTCAGGAAACATGAAAAGCTGTTGAAAACTACCTATAGTGAGAATAGTTATTGCTTATAGAAAGCCCAAGTCACTTGATGCTAAGTTTAAGTTAGTACTAAAGAATACACAATGTTAACTCACCATTAGAATGGGAGAATGTGTTTGAAAGTGTCAATAAATTGCTTTAACGGAAAGTAAATCATTGATAATAAAATACTGTGAGACCTACTGTGCTAAAATCTTTCAGAATCAACAGGGGACTACTTCTGAATAAGTCTTGTTTAAGGACTTTGTAAAGCATTAGTATTCTTCATGGAACATGACTGCATCAAGGACAGAAGATGAAGTAGCCCTTGTCACACACCCTAAAGCCACAACAATTGCAACACAAACCAAAGAAAACATATATCTGCACACACGAAGCTACACATTCAAACACAAGTCAGCCAGTGAATGCTAAAGGCTACAATCTAAATAGGGTGGGGGCACAGGTGTACAGTACAAACTCTTTTTTACACTTAATCCATCTGAATCTTTATACACTCTTAGGTACTCGGTACTTAGCTAACTTTCAGCATGTTGGTCTTTCAGGACAGTCGGCTGGAAATACAATTGATCATAATTCTTTAGAGGTTAAGATGGGAAAATATCAATCAGAATATATGCTCAAGTTAGTCATTTCGCTGAAAATGTCAAAACAGGGAATTAGCCATGACACCTGTCTCCCTGTAACAAACAATACGTTAACTCTTACAAATGAAGAATTGTAAATGATGAATGAGCTGTTCACAAGAAGCATTAAAGATCAAGTGGTGCCAAACATCTCAACTTTACCAACATGACAGTAATTTGTATCCACAGACTCTAAAGATTCAGTCACAGGAGCTTACATTTGTTTGAAATTTTCAGCTACGCTGCAAAGTGTTGGCAATATGTTGACAAAACAATGTAAGATAGACTGCATCATTCTGCATGCCATCGCTCAGATGAGATGTTAAACCAAGGCCTGTCTTCCATGTTCTGGTGGATTAGATTGAAGTTAATGATTCTGAGATTATAATCAGAAGAATAATGGATTCCTCTAGTGCCTTGGCTAAGATTTTCATTGAACTAACATCATTGAAAGCAATTTTGAATTGGTTCATTTATCTCATTAGAGATTGTAAAAAATATTGTTGTTTATGTACACAATGACAATGATTCCACATCAAAATAATTTGTGACACAGGAAGGACTGACGACAGAACAGAAATGCCAGATGCTGAGTTACTCATTTGAGCTGGTGTGCCCAGCGGAGATCATCATTCTGAGGCAGTCACACATTGGGCTTGAAGTCAGAATGCCCAGAACATGTTTACTGAGCCTTCTCTGGAGAACCCAGGACTGGGACTGCATTCTCATGGCAGTCACAGGAAGGTCAACAAGGAACCTCTGAAGGCATTGTTTTAGTGTTATGATCTTGAGAGTGAGTGCTGGGAGAGGCTTGTGCCAGGCACAATATAATAAATAAAGGACAGACTGCTTCAAAAGCAACAGAACATCAGGGATAGAGTGAAACTGCACAGAAAGAAAATCCCAGGCTACTACCAGATCCAAAAATTCAATCATCTGGAATGTCATATTCTACCTGCAGGAGATTCTGCAAGGCTCAGATCTGTCTTAGTGATCACACATTACTCACCAGAACACCACCAAATACATGTAGATGGTAGACAATATCAAGAAAGCTTAACAATGTCTCTACTTCCTCAGGAGGATAAGGAAATTCAGCATGTCCACGACGACTCTGACCAATTTTCATAGATGCACCATAGAAGGGATCCTATCCGGATGCATCAGTGTGTGATATGGCAACTGCCCTGACCAAGACCTCAAGAAACTACAGGAGGCAAGAACACAGCCCAGTCATTTACCTAAACCAACCTTCCATCTATTGACTCCGTCGATACTTCTTGCTGCCTCAGGAAAGCAGCTAACATCATCAAAGACCCCTCCCATTCCAGTAAAACTCTCTTTCTCCTTTTCTGTTGGGCAGAAGTTACAAAAGTTGAAATGTATGTACAAAAAGAATCTAGATCAACTTCTTCCTATGATCAGACTTTGAATGGACCTATTTAATGTTAATTCTGATCTCTCTCTCTCTATACCTTCTCTGTGGCTCTCTTTGGATACAAAACTGGCTTGAAGGTAGGAGACAGAGGGTGGTGGTGGAGGGTTGCCTTGCGGACTGGAGGCCTGTGACCAGTGGAGTGCCACAAGGATCGGTGCTGGGTCCACTATTTTTTGTCATTATATAAATGATTTGGATGTGAACATTGGAGGTATAGTTAGTAAGTTTGCAGATGACACCAAAATTGGTGATGTAATGGACAGTGAAGAAGGTCACCTCACAGCACAACGGAATCTTGATCAGATGGCCTAATGGGCTGAGGAATAGCAGGTGGAGTTTAATTTAGATAAATGTGTGGTGCTGCAGTTTGGAAAGGCAAATTAGGGGCGGACTTATACACTGAATCGTAATGTCCTGGGGAGTGTTGCTGAACAAAGACACCTTGGAGTGCAGGTTCATAGTTTCTTGACAGTGAAGTCACAGATAGATAGGATAGTGAAGGAGGTGTATGGCACACTTGCCTTCATTGATCAATGCACTGAGCATAGGGGTTGGGAGGTCATGTTGTGACTGTATTGGACATTGGTTAGGCCACTTTTGGAATAGTATGTTCAAATCTGGTCCCCCTGCCATAGGAAAGATGCTGTCAAACTTGAAAGGGTTCAGAGAAGATTTATAAGGGTGTTGCCAGGGTTAGAGGATTTGAGCTACAGCGAGAGTCTGAATAGGCTGGGGCTGCTTTCTCTGGAGCGTCAGGCACTGACGAGTGACCTTATAGAGTTCTATAAAATCACGAGGGGGATGGATAGGGTAAATAGACAAGGTCTTCTTTCGCAGGATAAGGCAATCCAAAACTAGACAGTATAGGTTTAAAGTGAGAGGGGAAACATTTAAAAGGACAAACTTTTCACAAAGAGGGTGGCGTGAGCATGGAATGAACTACTAGAGGAAGTGGTGGAGGCTGGTACAATTACAACATTTAAAAAGCATCTGGATGGGTATATGAATAGGAAGGGTTTAGAGAGATATGGCAAGTGCTGGCAAATGGGACTAGATGAATTTAGGGTATCTGGTCGGCTTGGTTGAGTTGGACCAAAGGGTCTGCTCCCATGCTATGGCTCTATGGCTGTGACACTGTACTCTGCACTCGGTTCTGCTACCCTGTTGCAATTTGACGGGTACGATCTGTCTGTATAACTCACAAAACAACACTTTTCACTGTCTCTCAGTACATGTGACAACAATTAAACAAACTCAAATGGTGAACAGGAAAGAAATAAACTACTACTAAAAAGGAGACCTTTCTTCAAACTACTGAACATTATAGAACATTACATCTTGGGCAGTTCACTGAAGGATTATTTGGACATGATTGCGAGTCACAATAATTGAGCATTTAGATTGAAAATGAGTCACCATCTGCCTCCTGTGTGATATGACTCCTCAAACCGATTTTCTAGCATTAGTTGATTGCTATGCAGAAGTTGAAAGTGATGAGCTTTAAAAGCGTGAGGAACAGATAGACCCAGAAATTCTATTCAAGGAGGTAATTTACAAACAGTTTGTTAACACGGGTGAGCCACTGTAGTTCTTTCCTTTACAATCTTGAACCATATCAAGGGATCCCATTGTAAATTTATCTAATGTTGCCCAAGATAATAAGATTAAAAAGAAATTGCAGCCTGTGCATTTTTGATGGAACATGTTGCTGTGGTTTCCTCTCTGCATCACACTTTAATTGTCTGCACAGTAAACTCTAAGCTTTTCATGTTGTCATACATGAATAATGGAGCTTAACCTCCTCGAACATCAATAACTTATCTTCAAAACAATAAGGCCTTTTTGCATTATTTCAAGATACGCTTTTTCCAATACAGTTTAGTTATCATCAGAGTACTTTCTGCTTAGACAAGCAATGATGCCTCACAGAAATTAGATTTTGTTCTACCTGAGAGATCTTGGATTGATCATCCCATCCAGAATATCAAACCTGATTTTCACACTTGCATTATTAAGTTAATTGGATACAGGCCATAGTACTCAATCTAACTGTCAAGGCAAGTCAGATGGTGTAGACAAAAACAGTCAAACACTGCAAACTCATAAATTCAACATCCTGAAACCCTTCACATCTGAAATCAAAGCCAATTCCTTTTTATGGTTAAAGATCTGCTACCATTGCGTTCTGAAGGAAGCCCGAGAGCCACCCAAACTTTACTATCTATTGGACAGTGCAATCTGTCATTGTGTCAACATTCCTGCAGCAGCTACCCAGATTACCAGCTTAACTAGCAGTTATTGGAGGATGGCTCCATGACGTCAACACAAGTTATGATTCTATTTTTTCCCTTTTGCTTTTATCACTAAGCTGTAGCAATGCATGCATTATTTATAAATCCAAGTACAGGAGAAGCTTAACCAGGGGATTAAATATCTCAAGCAGTCATCTGTCACTTTGCCCAGTTGTTGAGTGCCTGCCTACTCAATGTTACCTTTCACCAACATTCCAAACTGAGTAAAATTTAGACAAGAATGAACCACATCAATGTGAAATTTAACAACATTGTTGTTACTGCCTTTGTGAATTTTAAAAACACAGGACAGGTGGCAAGGAGGGGATGGGATGGGCTTAAATTTTCTTGTGAATTCTCCCACATCCACCTTCATTTTGTTTTTGCAGAAGTTCATGGCTTCTCTGTCAAACTGCACTGGAAAACTGGGAGAGGTCTAGAAATGTCAACCCATCATCGCCAAACTTTAAAGAAAATGTCTTGAAACCAAAGCGGCATTTAGAAACAATCTACGGTAATTAACTATGCTTTAGGAAGAAATGGCAGGACTGAAATTATTCTCAGGTAGTGAGTGTTTTGAACATTTAAGTTGTGGATGTCAAATTATCTCTGAAGTTTTTAGTGCTAAACATGGAGCTTTTCATGCATAAGGTCATTGGGTTCAGGTAGCAAACAAACACTGGTTAAGAGCAAATCCTGAAATAGCAAGGTTTTAACTAATTCAGCCACCATGGTCACAGACCCTTATTCAGCACAACTTATAGTTGAACATTGTATTTTGGGATTTGACAGGGCTTTTGCTTTTAAAATGAAAGTAATCTTCACCTTTCCAAGTTTGCTGTTTGGAACCATAGGGAAGGTGATGGGGGAAAGCTTTTTTTGGGGGAGGATGGAGAAGGTGAGGAGATTTGCAGCAACCTGGAAACATTTAAGAGAATATGTGAAAGGTGGGCCATATGTGCTAGAAGGGGTGGGGTGAGGGGAGTGATGGTGGTGGGGGAGAAATACATTAAAAAAATCCAAATTAATCAAGTCAAAGAATTGGAAAAATATCTGGAGGGCAACTGCGGGATTTGAAGTGTTAAAATAACAGCCAGAACTCAAACTTACGCAGGACCTTTAACATAGTGAAACTTCTCAATGCATTCCACAGGGGGATAATTAGGCAACATACATAAGGAAATATTAGGGTAAGTGACCAATAAAATAAAAGGTCAGTGGTAGTTTTTTAAGAAGCATTTTTGAGGAGAAAAAAAAGAGAGAGAGAGACAAGCAAAAGAGTGTGAGGAGCAAAACCGCGCACTTAGAGTACAGCTGCCGAAAGAGGAAGGTCATGACCCTAAGTGAGCTAGAATTTGGGTGTCGAAGGCAGCGAAGACCACCATGGAACTTCGACAAAATGCTCCCAGAATTTCCTCAGCCTGTCCCCCAAAACCCATTCCCACTGATCTCATTGAAGGGGTGCAACACCTTTAAAACCTGGAAATTGGGTCACAGTGGGAGAGAGTGAGGGAAGCAGTGATTTCAGAGCGAGGCAGCGAAATGCACGGCTTGAAGTGCTGAAGTATTAACACTGCGAGTGTGAGAGAGACCAGAATGAAAAGAGGACAGAGGCCTTGGGTGTTTGAGAGGCTGGAGGAAATGACTGAAATAGAGAAGGACAAGCCATTGAAGGTTATGAAAACAAATTTGAAAGTTGAGCCATTGCCAGATTGTATCCAATATATGCTGTACAACAGCCACCTCATTTTCTGCTTGGAGACTCTACAGCCTTCTGCACTCAATATCAAGTTCAACAATTTGAGGGCTTGAGACCTTTCTCCCCTGTCCTTGTCTCCAACTCTCACACACCAAACTTTGTTATCACATGGTCTGTTGTTACACACAACCCATTGTTAATCACTAACAGTCCCCATTAATAGCTATTCATTCCCCAGGCTGATTGTTATCCATTCCTTCATCTGTCCTCTGTTCTTCTCTCTCTTTGGGCTCTACCTCCACCAATCACTTACTCTTTACCCCCTCCCTCCACCCTATTTTCTGCATAAAAAACAACTTATTCCTCACTACCATTAGTTCTGAGGAAGGGTCACTAGACCCAAAACATTAACTCTGATTTCTCTTCACAGATGCTGCCAGACCTGCTGAGATTTTCCACCAATTTCTGTTTTTATGCCTAATACATGTCAGCAAGGAAAGGGCTGACTAGGAAACAGGACTTGAGAATGTGATTGGGTTTTTGGATGAGCTCAAGTTTATATAAAGTGGAAGGTGGGAAACTAGCCAGGAGTGGGTTGGAGTCATCAATAAGCCACTGTTCTTTATGTTCAGTTAATTGGTGGGAACTAGGCATTTAAAACATAATTACACAGCTTCTTCTTACAGAAACAGCTTTATATTTCCAAATAAAAAACAGAAATTCAAACATCAAAGGGATTACTGATGGCCTGTAAGGTAAATCAGTAAATTAGGAGGTGGTAGTTAAAACTGGATTTTGACCTGTAGACAACACTTTAGTTATCTCTACAGGGTGGCACTACTTTTGGTCTTTCACTCCTTCAGCAAATGGATAGCTTTAACAAGGTTAATTAGCAGTAAATTAAAACAATGTGGTATATAGGGAAGATTCATTGAAGAATTCAACAAGAGAAAACTCTGAAATATTACTGAAGTTTTATTGACTTTATAAATTCTGCCATTAAAATAATTAACATAAAACAAAGAAAAACTAAAGTGTGAATAGCGCGGTAATTACATTATTTCAACCATGAATGTATTTGGATGTTAGCACAAGAATAATTTTGGAATTATTTCCTGTTTTTCTACTTGTTACTAATATCTGGTTGGACAGAAAAATGCAAGTTATCAGCGATTTAAAAATACTGCAAAATCTAGGCAATTAAAAGATCTGAAGGAATTGTTTTGTGTTTATTTAATTTTTTTGAAGAAGTGATAGTTAAAAACAATAATTTATTAAACAATAAATTTTTCACGTAGCCTTGAATTTAGTTTTTTGTTTATGAATCAATAACCTAGCTATCTTTCATTTCTGTTTTAGCTTTTAAATAACTACAACTTGAGATTATAATAATGGGGGGGAGGTGTTGTTAAAGCAATCCCTGTGCTTTTCCCCAATCAGTCAGCTGTGATTGAGCAAAGGGTTCAACTGTCAAGTCACAGGGTGATTGTGGCACAGAATAAAGCCATTGAAGTCCATGTCAGGCCTCAGTAGAACCTTTAAGTTCCATTATCTACTTAGCACCATGTCTCTGCAAGTTCCTTCAAATACCTTTCCAATTTACTTTTCGAATTATTGACCACCTCCTGTTCTACCATCCTTGTAGGCAGTCAGCTCCAGATCATTACCAATTCCTTCCACATCAAATCATCTCTTGGTCAAAATCTTAAATCGGTGTCTCATAGCCTTCAGACACTCTTCTGCTGCAACAGCTTATGTCACCGAACTCTGTCACAATCTTTATATCTCCATCAAATCTTCCCTGAAATTCCAGTCTCTCTGACCCAACCCTGTACTTAGAATCCCACATCACTGCAACTATTCTGGCAGATATAGAGTCATAGAGATGTACAGCAGAGTGCGGCGCGAGCTGGGCGGAAGTGAGGTTGGAGCGCAGAGCTGGTCGGGAAGGTAAGTGATTGATATTTGAGTGGGTGTGTTCTAGACCCCAGACCCTACATAGTAGCCTCCCTCCCATCGTCCTCCTCTAACTTACTCAGTGTTCTTGCTTTGGAGACGAAGTGTAGAGTAATGGCAGCGCAGGCAGTGGAATGTTCCTCCTGCAGGATGTTCGAGGTAGGGGTGACCACCGATACTCCTGCCGACTTCATCTGCAGGAAATGCAGTCAGATCCTGCTCCTCACAGAACGAGTTAGGGAACTGGAACTGGAGTTGGATGAACTGAGGATTATTCGAGAGGCTGAGAGGGTAATAGATAGAAGCTACAGGGACATAGCCACGCCAGAGAACAGAGGTAGCTGGGTAACAATTAGAGGTGGGAAGGGGAGGAAGCAGGCAGTGCAGGAATCCCCTGTGGTCGTTCCCCTCAGCAATAAGTATACCGCTTTGGATACTGTTGGGGTAGCAGGGGTAAGCTGCAGTGACCGGGTCTGTGGCGCGAGGTC
>NC_057712.1:2012648-2028731 GCF_004010195.1 Chiloscyllium plagiosum | reverse complement strand
TTGGTTAGGTCACATTTGGAGTACTGTGTGCAGTTCTGGTCGCCTCACTTTAGGAAAGATGTGGGAGCTTTGGAGAGGTTGCAGAGAAGATTTACCAGGATGTTGCCTGGAATGGAGTGGAAGTCGTACGAGGATAGGTTGAGAGTTCTCGGCCTTTTCTCGTTGGAACGGCGAAGGATGAGGGGTGACTTGATGGAGGTTTATAAGATGATCAGAGGAATAGGTAGAGTAGACAGTCAGAAACTTTTTCCCCGGGTGCAACAGAGTGTTACAAGGGGACATAAATTTAAGGTGAAGGGTGGAAGGTATAGGGGAGATGTCAGGGGTGGGTTCTTTACCCAGAGAGTGGTGGGGGCATGGAATGCGCTGCCTGTGGGAGTGGTTGAGTCAGAATCTTTGGTGACCTTTAAGCGGCAATTGGATAGGTACATGGATAGGTGCTGAAGCTAGGACAAATGTTCAGCACAACATCGTGGGCCGAAGGACCTGTTCTGTGCTGTATTGTTCTATGTTCTATGAAACAGACCTTTCGGTCCAACTTGTCCATGCCGACCAGTAATCCCAACCTAATCTAGTCCCATTTACCAGCATTTGGCCCATATCCCTCCAAATCCTTCCTGTACATATACCCATCCAAATGCCTTTTAAATGTTGAAATTGTACCAACCTCCACCACTTCCTCTGGCAGCTCATTCCATACACGTACCAAAAATGTTGCCCCTTTAGGTCCCTTTTATATCTTTCCCCTCTCACTCTAAACCTATGCCCTCTAGCTCTGGACTTCCCCACCCCAGGGAAAAGACTTTGTTTATTTCTCCCATTCATGCCCCTCATGATTTTATAAACCTCTATAAATGTCACCCCTCAGCCTCCGACGCTCCAGGGAAAACAGCCCCAGCCTGTTCAGCCTCTCCCTATAACTCAAATCCTCCAACCCTGGCAACAACCTTGTAAATCTTTTCTGAACCCTTTCAAGTTTCACAACATCCTTCAATTGGAAGGAGACCAGAGTTGGAGGCAATATTCCAAAAGTGGCCTAACCAATATCCTGTATAGCCGCAACGTGACCCCCTAACTCATATACCCAATGTTTTGACCAATAAAGGAAAGCATATCAAACACCTTCTTCAGTATCCTATCTAACTGTGACTCCACTTTCAAGGATATATGAACCTGCACTCCAAGGTCTCTTTGTTCAGGAACACTCCCCAGGACTTTACCATTAAGCGTATAAGTCCTATTCTGATTTGCTGTTCCAAAGTGCAGCACCCCATGTTTATCTAAATTAAACTCCATCTGCCACTCCTCAGTCAATTGGCCCATCTGATCAAGATCCCATTGTACTCCAAGGTAACCTTCTTCTCTGTCCACTAAACCTCCAATTTTGGTGTCATCTGCAAACTTACTAATTATACCTCTTCTGCTCACATCCAAATCATTTATACAAATGATGAAAAGTAGTGGACCAAGCACCGATCCTTTTGGCACTCCACTGGTCGCAGGCCTTCAGTCTGAAAAACAACCCTCCATCACCACTCTCTGTTCTTCTACCTTTGAGCCAGTTCTGTATCCAAATGGCTAGTTCTCCCTGTATTCCATGAGATCTAACCTTGCTAACCAGTCTCCCATGGGGATCCTTGTCAAATGCCTTACTGAAGTTCTCCCCAGCACTCTCTATATGGACCCTTACAACCTTCCTAATATACAATGCCCTGAACTGGACACAGTACTCCTGTTGAGATCAAAGAAGTCTTTTTAAATTTCAATAGAAGTTGCTTGCTTTTGCACTTTATACCTTTATGAAGCCAAGATCTCATATGCTTTGCTAATTATTCACACTACATTCAGGATTGATACAAATGTCCCTGAGCTCTCTCATGAATGGCTCTTCCTAAAACATCTGTTGAAATACATTACCTCTCAGTTCTCAGTATTAAATGGTATCTGCCATGTGTGTGTGCACCATTCTGCTTGACTGTTCATGTCATATTGCAGACAATTGGTGTCATCCTCATGACTGAAACTCCTCCACGTTTGGTATCGCCAGGAAATTTTGAAATTTTATTCTCCAGTCCAATATCAAAGTCATTGATAACAATTAATAAAGTGGAACTAGCACTGTTGGAGAATACCACTGTCTACCATCCTTCAGTCTAAAACACAACCTTGGACCAAGACTTTTTAAATCCAAACTAACATTGACACGCTTTCCTCATCGGCCTCAGGTTTGTTCATGCGCCTTTTTACTCAATGTTTCGTCCAACAATTTCTGAAAGTTCCGACAGGCAGCTTTGGTTTTTGAACCCTTCATCCTCTGTTTAATGCATGAGCCTTTTGCTGAAACATGACCTTAAACATTGTCTGAATTCCATTCACTTTTTTTTCTCTATAAATCGTTGGTTCCACCTCACTCTTTGGCTCATTCGCCATTCAGTCCATTGGGGTGATAATGGATTAGTAATAGTGATAATATCACAAGATAAGGAATTCAGAGGCCTGGGCTGAGGACAAGGGATCAAATACCACCATGGCATCTGATGGACCGTAAAACTTAATAAGGCTGGAATACAAAGGAAGTGATGCCAAGAAACAATCAGCAATTGTTGTAAAAACCCACCTGGCTCACTAATAGCCTGGAAATCTGTCTTTCTTATTTGGTCTGGCCTACATATGATTTCAGATCCACAAAAACTGACCTCTGGAATGGCCAAACGGTTCACTCAGTTCAGGGACAATTAGGAATGGGGTCAATTAGGAATGGGGACAACTAATTCTGGCCTCGTTAACAATACCAGTATTCCATGAATGAACAAAAATAGTTAGTTCTATTCCAATTTAGAAGCTCTACATTAGATTATTCCTTGTTTGTCTCCATTACTCATCTCAGTCTTATATACAATGCTCCATCATACCCAAGTAATCCCCAGAGATACTGAGTTGCCAGCACCAGATCCAACAAAGTCTGCTTTCCTGATTGGACTGAAGGAAGTTCTCCTGATTACATTTCAGAAATTCCTGCCCTCCCTAACTCTTTAATCTTAACAATAACCTTAATCCTTATTAATATTTTGATAATCAAAGTGCTCCAATATCATCACATGACAATTCTTCACATAGGTGTGATTTCTCTCTGGATGTGATCCTCTGTCATTCTCTGTCTCACTATCTGTAGGCCTATTGAATGATCCAGTAACTGGGTCATACCACTTCTGCTTTTTAACCTCCATCCTTGCCCCCTCAAGAACATTGCTGCTATCCAATACAATAACATCTTCCTGAATTGATTCTGCCAGCACTCAATCCTTTTCCCTTTCCGATCTGTTCTCAATACTTTGTAAATCTGAATACAACATCTTCCAATCGCACCATTTTAAACTATGTTCCTTTTGTTGCCACTGTGTCACCTTTTTTTACCATGTAATTATTTACATTTGCAGTTCAGCTGTAATTATTTACTCATTTTGGAGGCTCACATCCATATAGTTTAAATCTGTTTATGACATTGAAATTCTTCCTCATCCATTTCAATCTAATATCGTACTATTTTCTTCACTAATACTGTCTAACACTGACTTTATGCAATTTATCATTTTCTATATGTTGGTGTCCATCTTGACTACTCCCTTTACGTCTTCCCTAACCTATGGTTGATGCAACAGATATCTTAAATGTAAAGCAGACATTTTCACAGAACCACATTAATCTAAAAAAAAAAGCCAGTTTGGACAGAAGGTCATGACGACAAATGTTGTTCCATAATTTTATTAAAAAGTATAGATTGACACTTCAGGGCAAAAATGAAAACAAGTTGCATCTTTCCGTGTGATCTGGGATATAAGCTGTTTCACTCAGACTACTCTTCCTTTTTAAATGGATGAAAAGATCTCAGGAATATTTCTCCCAAAAACCTGCTCAATATTTATAACAGATTGACCAATCATTTAATATTTTCAATTTCATTTGGCTGCGTTGACTGCACTTCAAAACATAACTAACTGAATGCATAGCACTTTGGAACAAGCAGAGATCATGAAAATGTTACCTACATGCATTTTTCCTCCCTAGGCATTGTCGGTTGACCCACAGCAGGTGGACTGCAGTGATTCAAGAAGGCAGCTCATGCCCACCTTCTCAAGGGGCAACTAGGGATGGGCAATAAATGCTGGGCCCAGCCAGTGACACACACATCTCATGAGTGAACTAAGAAAAAAAATGTTTCATTCAAGGGTCGCAGTAATTGTTCTGAGTTGCAAATGCATTGATTTCGTATATATTTCGTATTCTTGATCTCTCCGGCTCACAGAAAACTAACATAAATGGTAAATACCACTCCATCAATGTGAAAATTCATGACAATTATACCCTTTGGAGCAGAATATTACAAAGTAGTTCAATATGTAGGCATCAGTTGCTTCCCAGCTGTATCCACTCTAAATCAGCTGTAGACTAAACTCAGGATGGGAGTGCTGCCTATCACTCCGTCACTGCCATATTTGAGTTTAGTCAGCAATTGGTTTCTGAGAAATGAATGTCACTCCATAATCCCATGGAATTACCTGAACCTCAGGGAGAGCTTTGTATGAACTGGGTGGTGTTGATATTTAAAACCTCTGATCACTTTCTTTACATATTAATATATTAATCCCATTCCCCAAGAGAATGGAACTTTAAGAAACTGCTGAATGGGATTATAGGATCAGCGTTTAATATATTAGAAAATATGGAATCAAGGCAAATTATTAGTTGTGTAAAAGGACATCTAATCAGGCAGCAGAAAAAACAAATAAGGAATATTTTATAATTTGAAGATTTATTTGAGTAGTTTATAATTGGCTAGGATTTTGTCAGCCCAACATGGAGCAGATCTATCTGGATCATAAATGAACACAGTCAGGGTTTCACAGTGATTTCGGGTCTTGGTCATGGAGCTCCTGCCCATTGTGGAGTTGCCAGTCTCCTCATTTTGTCAGCTTCAAGAGAGGTGGCAGTGCACTCACCAGCACCTCAGGATCATCCAGGGATCTCACACCAATGCTGAGGAACGGCAGAAGGTCGAGAGTGGAGTCAGGAGAGAACAGTGCTGACAGGTTGGAGACAAAGGCTTTCACTCCCCGCCTCCCTGAATTAGTCAAGAGTTTTCTGGGCTGCTACCAGAGGGCTCAGAAGCCTGCACCCTCTAAATACTCCCTGAATCATCACAAAATTTCAGGGAGCTCAGGGATAACAAGTACCAACTGGCCCCATGACTTGTCCTACCTGCCTATCTTCTTTTCCATCGATCCACTCCACCCTCCTCCCTGACCTATCATCTTCATTCCCTTCCCCACTCACCTATTGTACTCTATGCTACTTTCTCCCCAGCCCCACCCACTTCCCATTTATCTCTCCACCCGTCAGGCTCTCTGCCTCTATTCCTGATGAAGGGCTTTTGTCCGAAACGTTGATTTTACTGCTCCTCAAGGCTGCCTGAACCGCTGTGCTTTTCCAGCACCACTAATCCAGAATCCGGCTCACTAATGAACTTCATCGATGTCCCACTTTCAGAGTCCAGCCCCTTCCACCCTCCAACTCAATCACTGCCATCGTGTTCTTCAGTTAGCCCCTTGAGCTAACAATGCAAACGTACACATACAGAATCTCTCAGAGAACACTGGTGACATTGGTACACCTGTACTATTTTCCTCAGGACCACTGTGAACAATTGATGACTTAAATTCTGAGGTACGTGCTCATAAATTCACAGTCTGTTTTTGAGTCATTTCCCACAAAAATGCTGGTGTGTGAGAGGGAGCAGAACGAACAGCCATTTTCACGCCTGTTCAAAGTGTACATCAGGCAAGGACAGGGCAGACATGGCCTTAGTGCTCTCCATGATCAATCAGCCTGCTGAAGCTGACTATCAATGCATACCAGGGAATAAGAGAGCCAGAGAGCATCTAACGCCCATTGAACAGCAGCCACGTTCAATGCCTTTATGAGGGGAGGAGACAGTAGTTGCATCTTGCCAAGGTGCAAATCTGATGAATATTTCACACCACCTAATTAGACCAGAACATGGCTTCTTTAAGGATGATAGTGCTGACAGAATGTACATGTGGGAACAATCACATTTGAATGCTACGTTATGCTGCATTTTCTTTATGAGAAGGGAACACAGACTAATTCCAGATATTTTCTACCTCCTGGCATTCAGGCAACCACTCTCACATGTGGTGCAACTCATTCCTTTTCTCACAAATTGCAGTTCAGTTAAAGAAACATTTACAGCAAAGTACTTAGCTGCTGATAAAATTTCTTTCAAGGTCTATACATTACCAATATATTTAGTTTGATAAACAGCATGGTCTCTTTAGAGTCTGCTGCCACATTCCTGAATTAACCTTAAATTAGTATAATTCTGAGTTGAAGCTATTGGAGGAATACTACATGTATGGACTTGCAAATGTTCCTTTTGGGTTACTGTATTCATTTCCAAACCTGGTCAAAAATTATTTTGATGAATGTTAACTGCCACAAAGCCACCAGTAATCTAGAAATTGCAAATAAGCCAGAAATCTGTCCTCCTCTCTGCTGGTGTTGAATTTCTAATACAACACAAAAACATTTAAAAGTTACCGGCAGTTACTGATGAAAAATCCCAGTTTTGGAAAATTGAGCATTTTTCATGTGGATCCAACAGTGAGGCAGCATTCATGCAACTAAACAAGCATCTATTGCCAATTTTAAAATACTTTCCAATCCAACATCTGAGACTGTGCAAATCATCAACGAAAGCATGTAGGTAATAGCTGAATCAAAGTCCCAATTTTAAAACAGTCTGCTCATTCCACCAATATTTCAATCATGTGGATGGAATTTTGAGAAAACTAATCAATTGTCTAGCACAGATGTATGTCTTATTACAAGTTTCTGTCAAGTAGAACTGAAAAATTTGTTCTGCACTTAATTTGAAAGGGCATTTTAAAATCAGTTTTCAAATTTGGACACTGGTGAAATAGAACTGTGGCTTATGGCTGTTATTCATGCTCTGAATGTGAGCAACAAATGCACAGTTGATGTTTTAAGTTGTCTTTTGAAAAAGCTTACACTGGATATCAAGATAGGGTAAAGTGAGGACTGCAGATGCTGGAGATCAGAGCTGAAAATGTGTTGCTGGAAAAGCGCAGCAGGTCAGGCAACATCCAAGGAACAGGAGAATCGACATTTCGGGCATAAGCCCTGAATAATTCCTGAAGAAGGGCTTATGCCCGGAACCTCGATTCTCCTGTTCCTTGGATGCTGCCTGACCTGCTGCGCTTTTTCAGCAACACATTTTCAGATCAAGATAGGGTAGTTAAGAATGGATTCAAGATCACATTATCTGGATATTCCAAAGCGTTCATAATGAATTTATTGCTTTGAATTGCAATCTTTCATGGACAAATATGGTGACAAAAAACTTGTCCCAAGTTCTATAAGTAAGTTGAACTGGACATCCTACATTATGTAGGTAATATATAATCTCAGCACAAGATATGGTTAAGCTGTTTCTTTCTGTTTTCTACATGGTACAGCAGTCACAAAGCTGACTTCTTCAGTAAAATGCTTTGCCTCATGTTAGATCAACAGCTCCATCTAGGGTTTGACACTTAGCAGACCTAGAGGTGAACTGGTCATTATTAAGAACAAACAGGACTCCAGCAAACAAGTGTGGGCAGAGATTCAAGAACACTCATTTGCTAAGATTATTCTTCCATTGTTAAATTTATTTCATAAGAAATGAGTGTTTAAAGCAAAAGATTTATTAGAACATTTTCATTTTATTTGCTTGTGACTTTAATACATATATTTTGATATGCACCAGCTGACTGTTCAGCCCATTGTCAAATACAATTAAACAGCAAAATGAAAATAGTGGAAAAAATGCAATCAAAATCCCATTTTATTCCAAAAAAACAAACAGGTTTAACAAAAATACAAATCTTATCGCCGTTGTTAGACAATAGCAAAACAAAACCAAAGCAATATGAAACAAAATAAAGAATTTGCAGAGTTTTATCACCTCATCTGGAGTGCTGTGGTGGAGACATGGGCCAAATGCTATGAAAGGCCAGACACTTTAATTGGTTCAAAATGAATCATAGGCCAAAGTTGTTCACTCTGCCCCAAAGATCTGTGAGGATCCAAGGGAAGAGTGAGGGGTGAGGGAGTTGCAAAGCCACACAAGCTGCAATTTCCATCACTGATGCAACTGAAGTTTATAGGGTTAAGGGTGATTTTTTACATACATGCAGCAATGTTGGCTTCCTCCTCTAATTAGAATATTTTTGGAGTTACATTTGCCCAAAAGGCGTATTCCTGGGTCAGTGACTCGTCAGAGAGAAGTCGGATGCAGAGATTCCTGCATGGACCACTGGAAATTTAGAGAAAGCGTCCAATTTAGCAGGCTGAATTAAAAACATTTCAAGGTCACTTTCTTCAAAAAACGTCTTCACAGGTCCAGGCTGAGGTTGCATTCTTGTGGTTTAAGCAGGCTGGTGACTTACATTAGTCTCACCACACATACCGCCAGATCATACGTTGCACTGTCTAAGGGATTGGATTGGGGGAATTCCAACAATAGGAAGATCCTGCCCTCCAGAGCACTGCCTTGAACACAGATAATCATGACAAAGAGCACGATAAGATAAGCCTCCACTTTATCTTCCATAGTCAGTGGCTCAGGGTATCCAGACCCCTACCTATATCCTGGCTTAACATGTCATACATAGTCAAGAGGGTGGTATTGGAAAAGCAAAACAGGCCAGGCAGCATCTGAGGAGCAGGAGAATCAATGTTTCAGGCATAAGCCTCATTCCTGATGAATTTCTTATGCCCAAAACGTCAATTCTCCTGCTCCTCAGATGCTGTCTGACCTTCTGTGCTTTTCCAGCACCATGCTCTTGACTTTGATCTCCAGCATCTGCAGTCCTCACTTTCTCCTCCTTAACATGTCTTGCAGGAAATCACAAACCATAGGAATTTTTTGAGGGTTTTTTCTGTTGTGACCTCCCTAGTGTAGTGATAGACACACAAAAATACTCTTCTAGAAAGCAGTACAAGTGAAATCAGAATAATTAAACAAAAGTAATAGTTGTTAATCAAAATTTCTAAACAGGTTTCAGATAGAGGAAGATTAAGGTCTTATTTTGTGTCAGTTCATGTTAGTTCATGATGTGGAGGAGTTGCTGTTGGACTGGGATGGACAAAATTAGAAGTCACATGACACCAGGTTATAGTCCAACAGGTTTATTTGAAATCACAAGCTTTCAGAGCGTTGCTCTTTTAAGGAGCAGCACTCCGAAAGCATGTGATTTCAAATGACCTGGCGTAATGTGACTTTTGACCATGTTAGTTCAGATGCACTACAATACAATAGGGTCAGAGAAGAAATTCATCAAACAGTATGGCACAATTTGTTTGCAGAACTTGGGAGAGAAATTGAAGGGCTAGAGTAAAATGCAAACTGATATTAGATGGAAAGAATACCAAGTTTCTGGAGTCAGAGAGGTGTCCAACATGAATGGAACAACAATTGTGCATCACCCTGTTTCAACAGTAAAACATTTGATCCACTTTATACTTTTTGTTCTTGTTGCCTCATGACAATAACGTTCCTGCATAAAGGACAGCCTCCTTGTCAGAGCACTTGCTTCTTCCTGCTTCATTGAGCTAAGCATCAACACGCAAACCTATAAATCAATGTGTGTGATGTGTGTTATCAGGTGTTGGTGCAACATCACTTCAATGAATGGGGGAGGAGGAAAGAGGGAGTGACACTACTAAAAACTCACCATCAGTCACCTCTACACACGAAACACATCGAGTGAGTTGGAGAAGTAAGTAATGTAGGATTGTGGGATTCATACAGTTATCAGCTGCCCTTTGTTCATTTTAGGGTTTAAAAGTAAGGATGTGAAGGGAGTTTCTGCAATCACAAATGGTGTTTTTACAGACCAAATAGAGTGCTTCTGCATAATTCAATAAATCATGTGACTGCTTCACCAGTTACAAAGAAACTAATCTGTTTAATAAAATTTCTCAAATTCTTATATTGAAGAATAAACACATTGAACTAAAATAAGGTACTACCTCCTGCAATGTTATACAATAGAACTGTTGCCTATAAATACTCAAATGTTAACATATTTGAAAGTATTCACCTGTGTATTTTAGCTTGTTTTCCTCATCACTACTTTGAGGCACACAAAATAAAATTAATCCAGCACAGTTCTGACAAAATGTAAATATAGAATCTTCTTCAATTACCATGTCAAAACCCATTGTTATCTTCTAATGCATATATGCTTCAATGAGTCAAGAGTGTAGTTCAGGTAGATGGAATGATGAAGGCAGCGTTTAGCACACATGCCTTTATTGGTCAGTGCATTAAGTGTAGGAGTTGGGAGGTCATGTTGGGCTGTATAGGACATTGGCTAGGCCACTTTTGGAATAATGCATTCAATTCTGGTCCGCCCGGCTATAGGATGTTGTTAAAAGTAAAAGGGTTCAGAAAATATTTACAAGGATGTTGAGAAGGGTGGAGGATTTGAGCTACAGGGAGAGGCTAGAAAGGCTGGGACTGTTTTCAGAGGCTGAGGGGTGACCTTATAGAGGTTTATAAAGTCATGGGGGCATGGATAGGGTAAATAGTCAAGGCTTTTCCCCATGATAGGGGAGTCTAGAACTAGAGGGCATAGGTTTAAGATGAAAGGGGAAAGATGAAAAAGGGACCCAACGGGCAGCTTTTTCACACAGAGGGTGGAGTGTGTATGGGATGAGCTGTCAGAGGACGTGGAGGAGGCTGGTACAATTACAGCATTTAAAAGGCTTCTAGATGGGTACATGAATAGGAAGGGTTGACAGGGATATGGCCAAGTGCTGGCAAATGGGACTAGATCGATTTCAGATATCAAATCAGCATGGATGAGTTGGACCGAAGGATCTGTTTCCGTGCTGTACATCTCTCTACGACTCTACCAGGTCTGGCAGTTTAGGAGATCAGTGCTTTATTCAAATTATTTAATGTCAGTCAGACAGGGTGACAGCAATCAGACACTGTCTTTGTCAAAAATCATGAGAATGTGTGGAAGTGAAGATTTGTAAAGGGAGATCAGAGTGAGACTAGTCTAATGAATTTTGTTTAAAACAGTATAGGTTTAGCTCAGTTGGCTGGATATTTGGTTTGCGATACAGAGTAACATCAACAGTGTACGTTCAGTTCCCACACCAGCTGAGGATACCAAGAAGGACTCTCTTGCTCAACCTCTCTCCTCGCCTGAGGCATGGTAACCCTCAGCCTAAGCCACCACCAGTTCTCTCTTTCTAATGAGAGAGCAGCAGCCCTATGGTCTAATAAAACTATGACAACATTACTATAAACTCAATGTCTGCTCTATTGGATTTGAAACTGCAATTAGTCCAGACCTTTTGATGACAAGTTCAGGAATGTAATCGCCAAGTCACACTACTCCCACTGTGCTTTTATTGCAATTAAAAAATGAACAAAAAGCCAGAGACTGAACTGAATCATATGAAGTGACCTGAGAAACATTAAAAGAACAGGGAATTGTCACAATGTCAAACTTTATCACAAATAATCCTACTCATTACCATAGCCTATCATCAGAAAGGTCATCTGATTCTTTACAATATTTGTTCATATCATCTGCCACAAAAACACAGCAGAGTAACTTAATTCCAAGACATTACCATGTAATACCCTCTTCCTAATGTTTATTTGTCGCTCCTGGTAACTGAACGCGACATTCGTAAACAACTGGCAGAAATTAATTTCATCATTGCCATTCATAACCTTGGAAGATGACAATTTGGTCATCTAAGTCCCTCTCTGTTGTAAAAGAGAACAGTCAAACCATATTAACATCACTGGCTGGACATAAGTTATTTTCATTAGAGTGATGCTGGAAAAGCACAGCCGGTCAGGTAGCTTCCGAGGAGCAGGAAAAACGACGTTTCAGGCAAAAGCCCTTCATCAGAACACCCTGAACAGCTTTTGCCTGAAAGGTCAAATTTCCTGCTCCTCGGATGCTGCCTGACCGGCTGTGCTTTTCCTGTACCACTCTAATTTAGACTCTGATTTCCAGCATCTGCAGTCCTCACTTTTGTCTATAAGTTATTTTCATTACCTAATTGAAGGTACAGAGGAATGTAATGTGTTTACTAAAAGATAACCAGAACTTTATGCACTCCTCAAAGACAAAGTTTTCCATTAGAAAAAGAAAGTGCTAGAATCTGGCAGCACTGATGGAGAAAGAAACAAAGTGAACGTCTGGATTTTATCAACACGTTGAAGTAGGTGGGCGATATCAGAAAGGTTGTTAAATGGAAGAGGGAATTTGAGACAAGAAGCGAGATGCCATTTTTTACCCACCACCTCCCTGATGGTGATGGCTGCCTCTGTAGTAGGGGCATTTCCAGCCCGCTTGCACCTCTAGCAACATACACAATCTCCTGAGGCACTACTGCCTTGCCAATGTTGCTGAACTGATGGCCCTCTGAACTCACCATTAGCTCTAAGAGACCAACCACTGTCCTTAATAAATAATGGGCTGTCAGCGAGAAGAAAGGACCCCAATATCTTTGACCATTGATGTGGATGTACTCCCCTCAGACCTGTTGCCAACATAAAAAAATTTCCAATTTCCAAGGCTTGCAGTTCTCACTTTTGCCCGAAAAAGAATCTTCCTTTCATTTGCAATCTATCCCTTTACCAACATAATCAATCAGCACTTTGGGAGGTTTTCCATTGATATTAAATGCTACGTTTAGAGTTGTGTGTGCCCACATAAGCCTAAGTATTCTCATTCATTGGAGAATGGTTGAGCAAACGGTGGTTTACATGCTCTCAGCTACAAAGTATGTCTGCCCACTCAGTTTTCTGTCACTAAACAGACAATTTTGCAGAAGGTAATTGGGCTACCACAAAGTCAAACTCACTGGCACTCTCTTTATCTCAACCTGCATATAAGTCATCTTCCCAACAGTCATGCATATTTTCTTCATCAAAGCATGTGGCGTGCTGAGGCTGAGCATTCATTGCTGGATGTGATTACTATTATTTGTTGATTGACATGAAGAGTAACCATGTGCTGTTTTCGCTTGGTTTTTGTTCAAGTTCACAACTCTTGCTGCACACAGTAATGAGACATCATTTAATTAATTTTGGAATGCTATCCACTAATAATGCACTATTTACACTGACATGCTTCTAAATTACAGAAGTAACACTATGCATAACTGCTGGCACTTTGACAACTTATAATTCTATGCAACTGCAATAAGTTGCTGTAAAGTTTACATTCATTTTAACAGCCAAAATATTGAGGATGCACGTGAGGAAAAAGGAATAAATTCACTCCAAGGGATTATGGTTTCACGCAGTTTTTTTTATACTGCAGTTGGTTTCGATAGATATGCAAAAATGTGCAGGTGACAGATGCAGTAAGAATTTGTTTTGTGTAAAAATGTTTGCTGTAAAATGGGCGGCACGGTGGTTAGCACTGCTGCTTCACAGCACCAGACACTCAGGTTCAATTCCCGCCTCAGGCGACTGACTGTGTTGAGTTTGCACATTCTCCCCGTGTCTGTGTGGGTTTTCTCCGGGTGCTCCGGTTTCCTCCCACAGTCCAAAAATGTGCAGGTTAGGTGAATTGGCCATGCTAAATTGCCCGTAGTGTTAGGTGCAGGGGTAAATGTAGGGGAATGGGTCTGGGTGAGTTGTGCTTCGGCGGGTCAGTGTGGACTTGTTGGGCCGAAGGGCCTGTTTCCACACTGTAAGTAATCTAAGTGTGTACCAACAGTCAAGAATGACCAACGAATGGGAATTACATAAATTAAAAGATACTAAATAGAATGTGATGAGAAAAGGTAGAAATTTTATTGCAAACTGAATTATGTGTGTGTAATCCTTTGTGTGTAAAGTTACAAAGAGAGATAACAACAATATTGATTTAATAAATGCATCTACATTTGGTTTTGTGCTCCCATACTATTTATTTCACACTAATTGCATGTTCTATCAATTGGCTAAATGCTGTAAAATGTGAATACTTTTGAATGCAGTTGGAATATGGATAGTTTGCCCTGCAATCCCTTCATTAATGCAAACCTTCATTTAGAGTCATAGAAATGTATAGCACAGAAACAGACCAGAAATCCTAAATTTATCTAGTCCCATTTGCTAGCATTTGACCCATATCCCTCTAAACCCTTCCTATTCATATACCCATTCAGATGTCTTTCAAACATTATAATTTGACTGTAACATCATCCAATTTTTAAGTATTCATTCAGACAAACCAGATTTTGTCATTCAGTCATGGCGTGCATGTTGCTGGCGTAACCAGCATTTAATGGTCTTTTCTAATTGTCCTTGAAAAGGGAGGAGTGAGCTGCCTTCCATTGTACCCCATGTGGTGTAGGAAACCCACACAGTGTTATGAGGGAGGGAGTGCCGGGATTTTGACCCAACAATAACCAAGGGTGCCTTTTCTCTTGTACTTATCAAGACAGATGCAAGAATACTAAGTTTCAAAGGGAACAATAACTTATATGCTATGAGAAACAACTGATTATGGAATTGCCATGAAGAGTGCATCAGAGGACAGTTATCCCCCATGCTTTTACTTGCATTTGGAAAATGGAAATGGATTCTCATTGGTGAGATGTTGCAATGGGAAATGCACCAGGCAATGGTTTCCCCCAAGCTTTTGTTTGATTGAAAAGGTGCAATACAGAGACAATTTCTTTTGTCATCCAGGGAAGCAAATATTGCTTTTGAAAATATTAAGCTTCCAGCAAGCATAAATGAACCACACTGCTAATCTTAATTTGGTTACTGATTATTCTAGGTACACTTGGAATTTTTCAATAATTGTAAAATGTGAATACTTTTGAATGCAGTTGGAATACGGATAGTTTGCCCTGCAATCCCTTCATTAATGCAAACCTTCATTTACAACAAATCAAATCTAACATTGGGCACTAAGCTCTAAGTTTTGTAAACATGGGCTGTTTGAGTACTGTCAGTTCTTTGCCAGTAGTGAACAGCTGGAGGAAAGCAGAATATGATACAATCCACTAGTCACTGGGACATGTACTCTTATATATCTGGCATTACAGCAGCACTAAAATTGACATAGTACACAGTGTCTTTTTGGCTTGCCAGCAGCATCCTATTAGTGGGGAATACCCCTTATGTTCTCATGCCTAGCAAGTGTTTTTCAGACACTTTTTATCTTTCCAGCTTTAATACTACTCTATGTGCCCACACTGACAGAGTTTCCTCACAAACCTCTCTTGTCCCAATTTTCATTAATAGTTTTCAGGATTTCCACAAGTCAGAAAGAATTTGTTCAATATCTGTTTAAACTCGAAACAAAAGCCTGTAAAACAACTGTTCCCTGGTGTATTTCCATAGCAATACCTTGACCAATGAGCATCCACTGATCAACTAATCAGCTCCCTGTTGCTGCTGCAGTATTAACTGTTGGCTCTTTGAAACTGGACATCCTTGTATCTGTTCTGACCAGTGAAAGTCAAAAGGCCTCAGCAACATGTCTCTTTCTTCAGCAAACGATAAATTCGGAATTAGGAAATAAAAATTTAATCTGAAATATGATAAGCGTGAGGGAACAGATATCAAAGGTAATGCAATCTTTAACTATAAAAGGTGGTTATGATTGAAGGGATAGAAATCGAAAATGAAAATCTAGGAAAAGAATATCAGAGAGGAAAGGACCCCATCAGTCGAGAAATATTGGCGGACATTTAAAATGAGTGGCTATCCAATTAGAAGAGAAACAACAAGAATCACATCAGCTACAAAGCTGTGCCTGGTAACCCTAAGAGAGAAAGTGAGGGCTGCAGATGCTGGAGATCAGAGCTGAAAATGTGTTGCTGGAAAAGCGCAGCAGGTCAGGCAGCATCCAGGGAACAGGAGAATCGACGTTTTGGGCATAAGCCCTTCTTCAGGAATGAGGAAAGTGTGTCCAGCAGGCTAAGATAAAAGGTAGGGAGGAGAGACTTGGGGGAGGGGCTTTG
>NC_057712.1:2008593-2011693 GCF_004010195.1 Chiloscyllium plagiosum | reverse complement strand
ATCGATGTAGTGGAGGAAAAGGTGGGAGGTGGTGCCAGTGTAGCTGGGGAAGATGGACTGTTTCACATATCCTACGAAGAGGCAGGCATAGCTGGGGCCCATGCGGGTGCCCATGGCTACTCCTTTGGTTTGGAGGAAGTGGGAGGATTGGAAAGAGAAGTTGTTCAGGGTGAGGACCAGTTCAGTCAGTCGAAGGAGGGTGTCAGTAGAAGGATACTGGTTGGTACAGCGGAGGGCTTTTAGTCCTTCGTGATGGGGGATGGAGGTGTACAGGGACTGGATGTCCATGGTGAAGATAAGGCGTTGGGGACCGGGGAAGCGAAAATCATGTTTACTCCTTTGGTTTGGAGGAACCCTAACCCAATAAAATCAAGAGAATGTAATTTTCTGAGGATATTAGTAATTCCTGATTCCCAGTCGGGCTCTGCCTCAGTTCTCACCACGTCACTGAAACTTCCCATTTTGTGTGGAAGAAAAACAGAGATGCTTCATGATTCTTTTCCTGGGTATGACTTTAAGCAGCTGGAGAAATCTACATTTTAATTATGTCCCGTGTTTGACTGGAGGAGCTGGTCATCTGACATCAAGAGAAACACATTCACTGCCATAGGCTATCAACCCACATATGACAGGGAACATGAAGAGGCGAGAATTAGGAATACACTGGTCAAAAGACATTTACAGTGTGCACAACAGGTACACTTTTACATTGAAAAAACTGATTTAAAAAAACTTGCTGTTCATGATGCACTTCAAATTTTAATAAATAGATTTAAAAAAATACTATGTCGAGTCAAGCCTATGAGCGACACATTGCCGGGCTCAGCATCAATCTTTTAGCACCAGGAAGATCACAGGCAGCACTGTAAATAGAAATTAAACATTTTAATAAACCAAAAAAACTGTAAAAAGATATAATAAACCTAAAATATGCAGATGTGATATTTCCTATAATCACTGCCAACAAGATAGCTACTACATCACTGATCAAGTGCCAGGTGAGATAAGCTTTCAAAACAATACAAAATAATGCAGATGGTGAAAATCTAAAATCAGAACAGCAAGTACTGAAAGTACTCAGTAAGTTTGGCAGCTTCTGTCGGAGCAAAATTAACATGGGAGGTTAAATACCTTCCATCAGAACGCAGCTTAGAGTCATACACTTGGGGGACAAATGCAAATAGCCCAACAGAGGAAATGGCACCACTTCTGACACAAGCTCATTGACCTGAAACACACTGATAAGTGGTTGTTCCTAAATTCAGTGGCAATGTTTTAATAAAAGCAAAACTAAATTCACTCATTTCATAAAGGCCCATTTCTCTTTGAATGCAACATTTATATGCCAGCTATAATGTAAAAAAAAATTCCAAGATGGTTTATCATGGTAAGTTCGCTGACACATAACTACAAACACTAACTGACAAAGGCTCACAAGTAATCTCTGGTTTATTTCTTGATTAGCAAGCAAATTGGCATTGTGTGTGTAAGATCAGAGAGTTGAACGTATGATTCAAAGACTAATGTAGTAGTAATGGGTTTCAATTCATATGGCACTGACACTAAAACTGTGCCAGAGGGAGCTGTTCTGTTGTGATGTGTTTCCCTTGAGTTTACTGGGACCAATGAATAGGCAAATTGAAGAACTAGAACTGTCAAGAGGGTTTTAAACAAAATAAATGGAGGGTGGAGTTCATTATGAGTGAACCACTAGTGGTGAGGGGAAATTTGAGAAGTTAAGGAGAAAGACAAGATATTAGTGCAGAATAGTAATGTGAATAATGAAAAGACATGTGACATACAGGGACAGAGTGTATGAACAGAAAAAGTGCAAAAGGTTTCAGAATAGGGAAAATAATGAAAAGACATATGTAGTGGTTCTTTGTCTGATTGCATGCAGAATTAGGAAGCTAGATACAGTGATCTACCAACAAATATGAAATAATATTTACATAGATAATGGCTGCAAGATGATTAATACTGGGAATTGGACAAAGGTAATGACACTTCAAAATGATGGGGAGAAAGGAAAAAGAGGTTAGACAGCTCTGTTAAAAAAGGATACAATCAGGATTGCACTACGAGATCATCTTGGATTGGAAGGTCGATAAGTAATATCACGTTTGGATAGAAATAAACAAAAATACAAGGCAAAAGGGCACAAAAGGAATTAGCTGGACCTGTTTCTAAGGAAGGATGTGATAGTCTTGGAGGGGGTCCAGAGGAGGCTTGCAAGAATAATTCCAGGGATGAAAGGTTTGCCATATGAGGAGCAGTTGGGGACTCTGTGTCTGCACTTCATGGAGTTTAGAAAGAGGAGAGAGGATCTGATTGAAACTTACACAATACGGAGATAGAGTCGACATGGAGAAGATGTTTCCACTGATAGGAGAGACTATGACCCAAGGGCACTACTTCAGAGTGAAAGGACAACCCTTTAGAACTGAGATGAGGAATTTCCTCAGTCGGAGGGTGATGACTCTGTGGAACTCATTGCTGCAGAGGGCTGCGAATGCCAAGTCATTGAGACAGAGATCGATAGGTTCTTGATTAGTGAGGGATCAAAGGTTATGGGGAGAAGGCAAGAGAATGGAGTTGAGAAATATATCAGCCATGATCGAATAGCAGAGCAGACTGATGAAACATTTTCACATTTTGAATTCAGAGTGGAGGCTCCTCATCCTGAGGGCTTAACAAGAGCGTAATGGATATATTGGTGCAATATTCCCAAAATTTTCTCAAATCCTGGAATGCAGAAAATTAGAAAATCAGAAATGTAACACACTATTCAAACCAGGAGGCAAGTAGAAAGGGGGAAATCATAGGCCACTTAATATCTGTCATTGAGAAAATGCAGGAATTCATTATTAATGGAATAGTAACAGGACACAATGAAAATCATAATCAAGCAATGGTAACATTCTTTTACTAAATTATGTTTCAAATTTGAGTTTCAGGATGTAACAAAAGCAGGTTGGATAGAGAAAGAAAGAAAGAAAGAAAGAAAGAGAGAAAGAAAGAGAGAAAGAAAGAGAGAAAGAAAGAGAGAAAGAAAGAGAGAAAGAAAGAGAGCGATAGAGAAAGAAAGAGAGAAAGAGAG
>NC_057712.1:1991887-2007641 GCF_004010195.1 Chiloscyllium plagiosum | reverse complement strand
AAGAGAGAGAGAAAGAGAGAGAGAAAGAGAGAGAGAGAGAGAGAGAGAAAGAGAGAGAGAAAGAGAGAGAGAAAGAAAGAGAGAAAGAAAGAGAGAAAGAAAGAGAGAAAGAGAGAAAGAAAGAAAGAAAGAAAGAAAGAAAGAAAGAAAGAAAGTTGGGATAAATAGTATTTTTCAGGTTGGCAAACCATAAATGTTTGAGTAGTGCAGTGATCATTGATGGATATAGCTATTCACAAGCTTTATTAGTAACTTTGACAAAGGGCTACAGTGCATTTTGGTCAAAATTGCTGATGACACAGAGATCATTGGGAAAACAGGTTGTCAGGATGACACAAGGATGGAGTTTCATGACCAAGTTAGACAAATCAGGATAGGAAATGCTATGACTTGGCAGACTGCTGGGCATCTCTGTCTCAAAAATACCCAAAAAGGTATTAAATTCACATTGACAATCTTACAAGAGATGTGACCAATTCTGGGGCAGTCAATAGGGAGAGGGTGGCTGACTGCAGGACAATCTGGAAATGGTCTCAATGCTTTTTTTGCTCCATACATTGAATTAGACAGAGGACAGTGAACTCACTGAGTAATATAAGCAGCACTATCACACCTTACTTTGAAATAGCACCTTTATAGTAGTCAGCTCTTCACAAGCAAAACCTGAACAAAATCTTTAGGGCAGCTGACCAAATGCTTGATCAAGGAGGGAGCTTTTTACAAAATGACTTAAAAGGAGAATCAAGATACAGAAGGACATCAGGAGGAAATTGAAGATCACAGAATCCAGGCAGCTGAAGGCACAACTTCCAATGTTGGAACAATTAAAATTTCAAATACTCAACATGTCAGAATTTGAGGAGCAGGTCTACCTCTGTGAGCTACGGAGCTGGGGAGGTTATAAAGATGGGGAGAGGCATGGCCATGAACATGAAAGCAAAGTAAAATTGAGGTGTTGCTTAACCCGGTGTCAGTGTGGGATACTGAGCAAAAGGATGATAGGTGAACAGGACTCAGTGTGATTTAGGATACATTTGGACAACATTCAGTTTAGAGGGTAGAATATGTGAGGCTAGCCAGGAATACACTGGAATATTCAAGTCTGGAGGTAATGAAGGAATGGATGAGAGTTCAGCATCAGAATGTGAAACAAGGCGACAGTTACAAAATGGTGAAAGGTTTTCAACATTTTGGAAATTCACCAACAGGAACACCTGCTTATCCAATCACATGCAATTTCACAGATTGGAAGACACTGTGCGTCATAGTCACCTGCCAAAGTCACCTAGTGGCAATCAATGGTGCCCACAATTCTGTAAGAGCTTACACTGAGTTACACCATATATACATATGTATACACATATGTATGTATTATATATATATACACATACACACACACACACACACATATACACAACACAGAAACTGGTCACTCAGTGAACTGGACAATGCTGGCATTTATGCCCACACCAATCTTTCCTTACCCCATTCAAACTCTATCTCTGTTTACTAACCTCACAGTTACCTTTGTGGGATCCCTGAATAAACTCAGCTGTCCTAGCACAGACAGCGCCGATGGCTTCTCTTTCATGGGAATGTAGTTCAAATTCCTGATCTTGGCCTGCGGGCTATATGCAGAATGTGAAAACTGTGATGACCTTTCTGCCATAGTCAAAGCTGTGGAGTTTGTTGGAAATTATAGGAGTAGCACCAGAGCTTTTCCAAAGCTTCATTATTGAATCACTAAGAAATCTTGGAAAATCCACCGAGAAGCTGGATGTGTACAGCTGGATTGTCCTGCTTGATGCATCTACCGTCATTTCTGAACTGAGACAGGTCTGCTGCTCTCCCTTGCTTCAAACCATTCAGACAGAAGTTAGAGTGATTTCACTCTTGATCGACTTCACTCCGACATGGACATAATTTTATTTATAACTGCTGATTAGGAAGATGAACCAGCAGCTTCCTACAACTCAGGTCATTTTTATTCCACCTCAACAAACAAAGTCTCCTAATACACCCCTTCCCTCTTTGGAAGGAACATCACTTCAATAACTATGGTGGCAATGGGGTAGTGACATTGTCACTAGACTAGTAATTCAGAGTCTCAGGTATTAGTCGAGGGACCTGAGTTAGAATTTTAATACAAAAATGCCTGCAATTAAAAGGCTAATAATGACCACAAAACTGTTGTCAATTTTTATAAAGAACCATCTGTTTCATTCATTTCATTTAGTGAAGGAGATCTGTTGCCTGTACCTCATGTGGCTTACATGTGACTCCAGACCCAGAGCACTGTCTTTGACTCTTACTTGCCCTCTGAAATGGCATAGAAAGCCACTTAGTTGTGCCAAACTGCTGAAAGATTTCTAAAACAAAAGGCAACAACAAAGAGTCCTGCCAAACCTTCAAAGTCCCCCTTGTTCACTTTTGGGTGGGGGGTGGGGGGAGAAGTGTTTAAATTGGGTGGAGGATGTTGTGGAACTTGAAAGGGTTCAAAACAGATTTACCAGGACATTGCCAAGGTTGGAGGATTTGAGCTACAGGGAGAGGATTAATAGGCTGGAGCTGCTTTCCCTGGAGCATCGGCGGCTGAGGGGTGACCTTATAGAGGTTTATAAAATCATAAAGGGCATGGATAGGATAAATAGACAAAGTCTTTTCCCTGGGTGGGGGCGTCCAGAACTAGAGGGCATAGGTTTAGGGTGAGAGAGAAAAATTTAAAAGGGACCTAAGGGGCAACTTTTTCATGCTGAGGGTGATACGTGTATGGAATGAGCTGCCAGAAGCTGGTACAATGACAGCATTTTGATTAGATCCCCTACGGTGTGGAAACAGGCCCTTCAGTCCAACCAGTCCACATTGACCCTCCAAAGAGTAACCCACCCTGACCCATTTCCCTCTGACTAACGCACCTAACACTATGGGCAATTTAGCTTGGCCAATTCACTGACCTGCACATCTTTGGACTGTGAGAGGAATTTAAAAGGCATCTGGATGGGTATATGAATAGGAAAGGTTGAGAGGGATATGGGCCAAGTGCTGGCAGGTGGGACTAGATTGGGTTGGGATATCTGGTCGGCATGGACAGGTTGGACCGAAGGGTCTGTTTCCGAGCTGTACATCTCTATGACTCTGTGACAGATGTGCAAGAAATGATGGCCAGCCAGCAAAGCCTACAGCCCACGAGAGAATAAACAAAATCCCTTTTGATTCCTTCTTGCCATCCTAAAAATATGTAAAAATATTTATTATCCTTTCTTTCATGATGCTGACTGTATTATTCATAGCATTGATTATGGGCAGTAACTGACTGAATGAACTGGAGGCACACATGAAGATAGCTGCTACGTTGCTTGATCTCCAGTCTCAATGATTCCCTAAAAATAGAACTGTGACCAGTTTTACCCTCATTTGATTTAAAAAATTTACGATCAAGTCTCTCTAAATCTTGCTTTATTTCAATACCCTGAACCGCTGATCACAGTTATAATCTCTAAAATAACCGCTGATCACAGTTATAATCTAAAATTTCTATTTACTTTTGCTGTTTTCCCCCAAATTAAATTTCCATGAATAATTTCCTCACAAACAAATTAAATAAGTTATTGTACAATATTTGAAATCTCTTGGTATATCATCTTTCAACAATTACACTATTTCCTTTTCCAGCTGCTGCTGCATCAACTATATTCAGAGAAAGATTTGACGTTCTTCTACTGCTCCCGAGTATCTTCATCTCATTTTCTGACATCTGAGCTAGAAGCAGCGACCTCTGATTTTTGGACTTATTGCCCACAGTCTTCCTTTGTTCTCCACTGTAATCACCTTTTATCTTCAGCAATATGATTTTATTATGCTCCGTATAGAGTTTCCAAGCATTGTCTACTTTCATGTTATACTGTTACCTTTTACTAAAATCGATCTTCTAAATTTGAAAGGTTCAATTGTAGACACATTTCCTTTCATTCTAAACCAAATATAAAAATGTTGTGATTACTCGTGCCAAGATGTTCCTTGAATCTGAGATGTTCTAGTATTTCCAGGTCACTCATGATTAGGTCCCATTGCAAACTTTTCTCATTTGGGTTCATTGGTCAATTGTCTTAAGTAACAATTCAGTATAATGACCAGGATTATGTTTGTACTCCTACTGTATCCTTTGGAAAGTTCCAAACTATCTCTGGTATACTGACATCAACAATAAAAACCCTGCATAAATGTTTCTACCCCCGAATATACAATAAAATATCACGGTCAGTTTCCCTCTCCTAATTTTTTGTATTTTTTCATAACTTTCCTGCTTCATCTGCAGCGAGATTGGATCAAACTTGATTGTCCTAGGTCTCTGATCCCTTCTAGTTTGAAGGTTTAATCGTCATTAAAGAGGTTTTGCTCCTGTACATTTACCCAGTATGTACCATGATTGAGCCAGCTCTTTATGATGGTCCACGATATCTCATTATTGTTCTCCAGAAACGGATTCTTGTTCACCCATTTTATTCAAACAAATCTAATAATTCACATACACAATTAGAAGTAATCATCTCAGACAGTGTTTATTAATTTGACCATTATTTCCTTGTCTTTTCACATACCTTTTGGTTTTACACACTTAACTCCTGTGGTTGTACATGCTCCTTCACCTTATAGCTCCCTATAACAGTATCACTTCTCCCAACATCACTCTACACTCCATACTTCTTTTTAATCAATAGCTGCTTTGGGTGCCTTCCCTTCCTACTTGTTAGTTTCAATTCTTCCAAACTATTATCTATCTTCTCTGTAAGGAAGTAAAACCGGCATCCATCTGTTATAGTGAAGCAAATCTGAGCTACATAGCATGTTTCTGTCCTGCAAGTTGTGAAGGTGCTCTATGAGCTGAAAATGTGTTGCTGGAAAAGCACAGCAGGTCAGGCAGCATCCAAGGAGCAGGAGAATCGATGTTTTGGGCATGAGCCCTTCTTCAGGAAATTATTCAGGGCTCATGCCCGAAACGTCGATTCTCCTGGTCCTCGGATGCGGCCTGACCTCCTGCGCTTTTCCAGCAACACATTTTTCAGCTCTGATCTCCAGCATCTGCAGTCCTCACTTTCTCCTCAAAGGTGCTCTATGAGTCTGAAACATCCTCCTCCAAACTATTCTGAGATTACTAACTAGGGTTTTGCACTACAGTCCAGAAATTAACAAACTTTATTTTTCAAGGCATTTATTCTACTTCCTCTGATGTGAATGATTATGATAATGTACCAACATTTTTTGAAGACTTTCTTGCTTTTCAGAGATCTTCCACCAACTTGGTTATATCTCTACCTTATCACCTTATTAAGGCAATGCATCTTTCAGGACCCCTGATTACATTGGCATATTAGAGACCCTGAATATCTTTGGGGTAATGCAAGAACTTCAATATGTCTCCTCAGGATTCTTGCTGCCAATTCAAAATTTGTGGGATCAGGGTGAAGAACCAGGATTGAAATCGCATCACAAAACCTAGAGCAAAGCTGTCAATAACAATGAATTCTCCTTACAAAACGGGCAGGTTTAAAAATGAAGAAGGAAAATCTCATGCCCAAATTATTATATATCAATCCCATTTTAGATGGGGTGGCATGGTGGCTCAGTGGTTAGCACTGCTGCCTCACAGCACCAGGGACCTGGGTTCGATTCCAGCCTCGGGCAACTGTCTGTGTGGAGTTTGCACATTCTCCCAGTGTCTGAGTGGGTTTCCTCCGGGTGCTCCGGTTTCCTCCCACAGGTCAGGTGAATTGGCAATGCTAAATTGCCCGTTATGTTAGGTGCGTTAGTCAGAGGGAAATGGGACTGGGTGGATTGCTCTTTGGAGGGTCGGTGTGAACTTGTTGGGTTGAAGGGCCTGTTTCCACACTGTAGGGAATCTAATCTAATCTAATCGAGATGGTCAGGTGGACTTGACATGCAAACGTTGGCCAGGGGACACACCTGATCAATTCATGCCATTGCTACATTGGGCAAAAAGGAGGGCCTGGTGTATAAGAATATAATTTTATATAAGTATTGTATGCAAAATTGAAAAGGAAACTATTTCAGGGAAATGACAAGTGGGGACAGATTGGCCTCTTAACGCTCTGTAAAACTCTAAGTCTCTCTGAGCAAGGCACTGGAATTAATCGTAAACCTCTTTCAAATAATGGAAAACACATGGCAGCAAAAGTCCCTCTTTCTGTAAGAATCTGTGATATGTGGTTCAGTTACACTATTAACTCCAGGAATAAATGACTCCAATCACACTGCTTTTATTTAAAATGCCAGGTGCAGAGTTTCACAGTAATTATTCATATAAAATGCTGAGCTAAATACCACCTTCAATTAATGAAATATTGCAAGTTTCTGATACTTTTATTATATTTATATTCACCTATATCCTTCCCAAGAATCCCCAGAAAAAACTCATCATTTTTCCATGCACTAAAATCAAACCCTGAACAACATAAGATTGAGTCAAACTTACTGCCTGCTTCTGTTCCTCGTCCTACACAAGTCAGCATTTGGAAAAGGAAAGAGAGAAAGAGAGATAGATTATTAGACATGAGATAGATATCTGCAGTTGTGAAAGGTAAAGAAGAGTATTAGAAAAAATAAATTGCTGGAAAAACTCAGCAAGTCAGGCAGAATCTGTGGAGCAAAAGCAGATGCTGCCAGACCTGCTGAGTTTTTCCAACAATTTCTGTTTTTGTTTCCTGTATCTGCAGTTCTTTGTTTTATTATATAGAAGGGTATTCAATTGGACTTTGTACTTGGCACAGGCCGACATACAAGGCAACTACATAATTCTTATTCATTAAGCCAGTCAGGGGTATCACTTCGACATCCTTCTGGAACTTTTCTTTCAGCTTTAACATGCTCTGTTATGCCCATCCCTGTCCTCACACAACCTCTTACCCTAACCACCTGCCACCAAAGCTCCAAGTAGTAACCACAAATTGCTCAGTATAATTATAGGACTTGGACCAAGCATCCAGTTTTTCTTCCAATCAACTGCTGAGCTACCTTGATGCAACTGCAAGTAGATAACACAAGAAGTGTCTAAACATATAGTTATCTGCTCCTTTCTTTCCATGTGAACAAATGTGCAGCCACAAACAGATCCAGGACCACAGTCCTCTAACAGGAGTGTTCTTACATCCTCATGTGACTGTTAGCTCAATAAAAATCATTTTGATGTACGTGTTTATACCCAAAAGTCAAAACCAGATTCATATTTCAGAAAAAAAGTCACCGATATATAAAGATGAAAGAAGGAATACTAACCCCTCAATGAGCAATTATTGAAAAGTCGATTTTAAATCCTTAAGAACCACAGATAACAGGAGAGCCTCAAAGCACACTCCAAATGTTATCAGAACATGAACCTACAGTCTGTAAACAATATTGGAACACTCCTCACAAATATTTGTGTGTTATTTAAGACAAAATTATTTTTCTCTTGAGGACAACAGAAGGTTTTCGCATAACATAGGATTTCCTTCCTGCCACTTCTTCGATGGTATGCAAAACAGTTACACTGAGGATGTGAAAATACACTAAATGCTGTTAGGCACTATCTATGGAAAGGAAGATTATGTTACACATCGATAACCACTTCGGCACATTAAACTGAAATTTCAACCCTTTTTCTGCTGAGTTTGCGGTATTTTCTGTTTTGATTTTAGATTTCTAGCATTCCCAGTGTTTTACCCAGATTTACTGTGGGGTTTAGATTTTTAGATTAGATTAGATTACTTTACAGTGTGGAAACAGGCCCTTCGGCCCAACAAGTCCACACCGACCCGCCGAAGCGCAAACCACCCATACCCCAACATTTACCACTTACCTAACACTATGGGGAATTTAGCATGGCCAATTCACCTGACCTGCACATCTTTGGACTGTGGGAGGAAACCGGAGCACCCGGAGGAAACCCACGCAGACACGGGGAGAACGTGCAAACTCCACACAGTCAGTCGTCTGAGGCAGGAATTGAACCCGGGTCTCTGGCGCTGTGAGGCAGCAGTGCTAACCACTCCGCCACCGTGCCGCCCACAAACTGGGATATACAGGTAGGTCTGATTCACACCATCTTATTTTCATTACCGTATACACTCGTGTAAAAGTCCATCTCCTGTAAAAGTTGACCTCTTAATTATGGCCAAAACATCTTGTATTTTCCATATATCACATGTAAAAGTTGACCTTACTATATTACATTATAATCTTCAAGGAGAAAGTGAGGACTGCAGATGCTGGAGATCAGAGCTGAAAATGTGTTGCTGGAAAAGCGCAGAGGTCAGGCAGCATCCAAGGAACAGGAGAATCGACGTTTCGGGCATAAGCCTGAAGAAGGGCTTATGCCCGAAACGTCGATTCTCCTGTTCCTTGGATGCTGCCTGACCTGCTGCGCTTTTCCAGCAACACATTTTCAGCTATATTACATTATAAACCTCTTACAAAGGAAACTGCATGTTCCCATTAACCCACTTAAATAAAATTACATTCATTCATTCATACTAGTAATTCTAATCACCCTTTGTTTACTACATTCATTCATAACTACTTATCAGACTTGGTTTACTACACAGCACGTTTTGATTGATTCATTCATTTATTCAGACCGTTACTAAGACTATCGGTACTAATCACACTTTGTTCACTCTACATCCAAATGTTAATATCGTTAAAAAGTTAATCATTTTAATTATACCATTATATCTGAATAAAAGTGAGATAGATTAGCTACATACTGGTAGATCTTCAATTCTTTGACAAATTTGTTAATGTTGTTGAGGTTCATAAATGGGAGGGAAACAGAAGAATTTGGCGGCAAAGTTTAAGGCACTTACACATTCAGAATTTAATAAATGTTTCATTTTAAGTGTGCCATTATACCAGACCATGACCACATGGAACAGTGTGATTCTGCAGGATTTCAATGAATCTTTGACATGTTAAACTTTCTTACTGGTTTGTATGAATAAAATTTCCTCCTAGTAATTCATTCTTGTTTCTCTTACTTTTATCCGGTAATTACCTTTACCATAACTCATTGTGTTTTTCTTCTTTACCTGGGATTAGTTGTGCGATCAAATTGACTTCTGCTAATAATACGGTATTTTGAACTGCAGCATGAATTTCAGCCCCTCAAAACTTGTGCCCACGTATTAGCCGACTTTATAAATTGAACCTTTAAAAATAGTCTAAAAGAATTTGACTTTTACACAAATATATGGTAGTTTTTTCTTAATGAACTGAAGCATGACTTCAGCCAATGGTGAAATTGATAACTTCACTTCCTGACGGCCAAGTGTCATGAAATCGGGAAATATTTCAGGTTTTATTCCTGATAGTTACTGATTTGGCCTATACCAGCTGAGGCTGTAGTTTATCAATGAAAACTGCCCTCAATCATCACAGACTAAAGGAGCATACCTCAGGCAGGGATGCTTTATGTTTTTTTGGCAATGATCTCACCTTTGACTCAGAAAACAGTGGGTTCAAGTTGTATTCTAGAAACTTCTTCACCTAACACAGTGATACTCTCATGTTGCCCTGTGGGGACACTACACTACCACAAGTGCTGTCAGACGTGATTGTAAACTGAGGTCCTATCTGCCCCTTGCTGCAAATAAAGATCCCATGGCATTATCCCAGACAAGTACAGTGCAGTTCTCCCCAGTATTTGGTCAATACTCAGCCACCATACTTGTTTTGCTGATCACCTACATATAAATGAGGTGTAGGAATAGGTCAGTCAGTAACTTTGTGGCTGAACTCTTCTGAAACAACTGGAATAAATACCATTTCAAATGAACGGAATTCAAAACCTGACTGCACTTGACACTCTGTCACATTCCTTATCCTAGTGAATAAATTGACTTCCCTTGCTTATCTCGCAGACAGCAAAATAAAATGTATTTGAAATTATGAGACACAGTTCATAACCTTATTTAGTAAACTGGGATTTGGATGGGAGAAACCAGAGCGAGTGATCAAATTAATCTGATACAGGAAGCTAATTTGCCGGTGTTGGAAATGGCATTTTGAACTAGCAAGCTGATCTGCAATGTGCTCAGGTTTAACATGTGAAAGTAATTCTGAAAACAACATATTTAAAAAAGGTTGGCTTGCCAGATGATCAACACCAGAAGATCAACACCAGAAGATCAACACCAGAAGAGACAGCAAGAGACTGATAAATTTGTGAAAATCATCTATCATTTGGTGATGGGTGTTCCTGTAAATGTCACTGTACTTTATTTGATCAAATGATGAGTCAAAACAGAAACACTGCTTTGCTTTCTCAGTTTATTTCTAAAAAAATACTTCCGATGAATTTTTGCACTCTGACACACAACAATACTAAAGGTTAATGAAAACCATATTGGGCAAGAGGAAATCTATTTTTCAGCAACGATATCCAAGATATCATCAATGATTTACAAGAAAAAGCTCATAAGTTTACAATGTTATTGACTCAAAGTAGAAAATAAATTGAATAACTTGCTAATTCTCAAATGCTATTTTGTTATAAATCTGTGGCATAAAAATTAATTATGGATAACTTTATACAAATTCATGCTCCAGGCATAAAGCTTTGTGTACTGGGAGTAGTGACTGGGAATATGGGGGGGGAACTGAAATTCTGCTAGATCCTTTAACTTCACAAATTTCACTTACCCTCAGGATTCCCAATTGGTGCACAAGACTCTGCAGAAGTATCAGTTTGTAAACCTTAGCTTCAGATCAAATACTGAAGAAGAAAAACTGTGGAATGGAGTCAAGAAGACCAATACCATCTCCCAGCTTTGATTCCTTTCTGTGCAGAATGTAACCCTAACCATTTACATAAATGATTTGGATGTGAACATAGAGGTATGGTTAGTAAGTTTGCAGATGACACCAAAATTGGAGGTGTAGTAGACAGTGAAGAAGATTATCTGAGACTACAACTGGACCTTGATCAGATGGACCAATGGGCTGAAGAGTGGCAGATGGAATTTAATTTAGATAAATGTGATGTGCTGTATTTTGGAAAAGCAAATCAAGGCAGGACTTATACACTTAATGATAAGGTCCTAGGGAGTGTTGCTGAACAAAGAGACCTTGGAGTGCAAGTTCATAGCTCCTTGAAAGTGGAGTCGCAGGTAGATAGGATAGTGAGGAAGGATTTGGTACCCTTTCCTTTACTGGTCATTGCATTGAGTACAGGAGTTGGGAGGTCATGTTGTGGCTGTACAGAACATTGGTTAAGCCACTTTTGGACAATTCTATGCAAACTTGGTCTCCTTTCTATAGGAAGGATGTTGTGAAACTTGAAAAGTTCAGAAAAGATTTACAAGGATGTTGCCAGGGTTGGAAGATTTGAGCTATAGGAAGAGGCTGAACAGGCTGGGGCTGTTTTCTCTGGAGCATCGGAGGTTGAGGGGTGACCTTATAGAGGTTTATAAAATCATGAGGGGCATGGATAGGATAAATAGACAAGGTGTTTTCTCTAGGGTAGGAGAGTCCAAAACTAGAGAGCATAGGTTTGAGGTGAGGGGGAAAAGATTTAAAAGGGGCCTAAGTGATAATGTTTTCACACAGAAGGTGGTGTGTGTGTATGGAATGAGCTGCCAGAGGAAGTGGTGGGGGCTGGTACAATTACAGCATTTAAAAGGCATCTGGATGGGTACATGAATAAGAAGGGTTTGGAGGGATATGGGCCGAATGCTGGCAAATGGGACTAGATTAGTATCGGATATCTGGTCAGCACGGTTTTGTTGGACCGAAGGGTCTGTATCCATGCTCTATGACTCTATATCTCTTGGATTGTTGCTTAGTGATGGGGTGTGGCCACACTGATTGTGGAAATGAGGTATGATTCATTCTTCTCATCACTTTCAGTGACCTATGCTGCAAATTCTGTGTGAACTATGATAATGATGAAGGAAGGTTGAGTGTGATGAGATATTTCCCCCCAGTCTGAGGTTCACACCTGAAAAATGGCTGATAGGTTGGTGTTGGGAGCACTGCTGAGTAATAACCATTGGCTTCAGGAGAACACTGGAACAAAAGTAGGGCATTCAGCCTTGAGATTCTTTGGCACCATTTCATATTAAGGTAGCTCAAACTCTTCAATGCCTTTTACTTTTATGAGCTTTTCTGCCATTGGTAATCCATTTATCACATCACATATTAGATTCAAGCATTTTCCCTCCTGCAGATATATGACTGATAGGTCTGTACTTCCCTGTCTTTTTTCCCCTTGTTCCTTTTTAAAAGTGGTAGGATGAGATTGCAAGTTTCCAATCTCCAGGAATCATTGCAGAATATACTGAATTTTGAAAGATGATTACTAGAGCATCAACCAGCTCTCTCAACATTCTGGGATGCAGATCATCAGGTCCTGGGAACTTATCTTTCAGCCCCCATTAAGTTGAGAACAGGGCTATATAAATATAAGGACATATAAATAACTACAATCTGCAATTGTTACTTTCTCATCAACAGCATACATTTTTGGCTTAGTACATCCTATTTCACGGCAATTCTATATGAATAGGGTGTAGTCAATCAAAAGGAAGACTTTATTTTTGAAACACTAGAAAATATAATGAAGATAATTGGATTGTCTAGCATGCTATATTTATATTCTTGGCAAAATACAAAACTAGACTTCAATTGAATAAATTATACATGGGTTCTCAACACTAAGTCGGCAATCTCATTCATACCTGACACAGGATGCACAAAGGGTAAGTTGATCAGAATGCTACAATAAGGGAGGTTCCTCTGAGGTTGTTGAGGAGTATTAGTCAATAATTAACCATGACCAGGGAATTGGTGCAGCTAGGATGGTGCAAAGGTGCAAAGTCTTGAATTTTCATCATTTACACCATACACTTCAAGCAACTAAAATGCCACCTCTAAACAGATAAATATGTGAATTTTTGTTGAAGACACATTCAAGTGATTTAAATAGCATCAATTTCTTGATAGCAGTGAAGCTGTCAGATTTTGAAGCAAAACTCTAGAAGGATTACTATTGGGGAGCTAACTGCATTCCAACCTCACCATCCAAGTGCCTTCAGGCACTTGAACACATTGATTTCCTGAATCACATATATTGCTGAAATTTAAATGTATACGTACCTTAGTGAAATGGATGTACAAACATTCATGAGCAAGATTGCTCACAGAACATATCCAACAATTTAAAATGGAAAGCTACATCCATATTTGTTGATGGTAAGTTGCCTGGGACATCTAAGAAATGACACATTGTTTTGCTAATAGTTTAGCCCGGACCCAGAAAATATAAATGAGGAGAAATGTCTCATAACATCACAGGATTTCAAGGTTCGACATTCATCTTAATACATGTGTCACATATAAATCAATAATGAGCAGGGAGGTAAACTACCAACCAGACTCTGAAACTTCATTTTTGTTTTCCAGTTGACTTTCCTGAAGCTGGTGTAACTAATCACACCCAACTTTGTAATCCGCTTTACCAGGTGGAGGAGAATTCAGTGGTCATTAACGTTGCTCAAATAATATTTTTCATTGTTTAATCTATCTTTACACAGGAAGTGATCTTGACATCAGTGCCGAATGTGTCCAAGACAGCAAATAACTTTAACAATGCTATGTTTACCACAATATCGTAACACTGTTGAATCATTGGTAACAAGATGAATTTCGATTAATTTGAAAAAATAATTCTAATTTGCAACAAAAATTTTTAACCTCACAGTCTGTACTGTTTTCCTGATCCAATTTAAGAATTGCAGCTGAGAAATGTAGCAGGGAAGGATGCAGATAAAGTGAGTGTTTCATCAATAGAAGGACTAAACTGTGACAGAGGTGGTGATGTTTCAGAGATAGAAGCAGGCAGCCTTGGGTGATAGAGAGAGTATAGTGATGAGAAATTTACCACTGGTTCAAACAGGATGTCGAATAGTGAACAGTCTTGATTCAGTGACCAAAGAGCAAGACAAAATTAATGGAGGCTAATGAAACTGGTTCTGATCTTTCCAATGTTTAACAAGAGAAAACAGTCCCTCATTTAATTACTTCCCTATCACTTTCAGCTGAAATGGAAGCACCATTGGAAAGTTCCCAATGATTACAATCTTTATCATTAACATCTGATCAGTCCTTTAATGGGATTACTGGTGTAAACAGGGAACTGCGACAAATGGCTCACCTTATGATTCCCCAACATCTCTCTGCCACATGAAAGACTCAAGTAAGGAGTACGATGGAATAGCCACCATCTGCAGAAGCAACCTCATTCAAGAAAGCGCAGGTCATCCACAATAGATGGTGGTCATTGCTCCACAGCCTCACCCAGCTCTGTGCATTTTACAGCTGGGATCTTGGCTTGAGAAGGAGGGCAATAGTAAGCTCATGTGAATACTATTATGTCTAATTTCCCGGGCAAACAATGTTCATGACTGTTTTTTTGAGTGTACAGGTGATGCCTTTAAATTGCCAATCCCTTTAAATGTCCATATGGAGCTGTGCAAGTACAGTCATATAAATAGTCTGACTTCCGTACAACAATATCCAGGGGTTGCCACGTGGCCTGGAGGAAACATTGCCTCTGAATCATAGTCCATTGAAACTTGAACAAGTATTGTTATTCTATCCATGCTAACAGATCAAAATCTCTTCCCCTTCTTCTTAAGCAGGTGCTCCGGATCAAGGAAGGAATTGTTCTGCTCTGTAGGTCCTAAGGACACTGAATTCACACACCAGGTTGGTAGGCAGGCAGGCAGGCAATGCTTGCTAAATCTAGGATTGGATGCTCAAATTTTCAGAATCTCCTTCCGCTGTTTGCACTTGTCCCCCATCTGGACCTGCTGGAGTCACGTGAAACTGTTGCAGATGTTTGTTCTCCAATTGGTCAATCTTCAGCAAGAGATTCCCATCAGTCATTGGGGAGGTACCATGTCATCAGGATTTGAGGACGTCCTTGAAGTGATTCTCTCCTCTGGTGATAACTGCTTAAAGCAGCTTGGAATGGGAGAGCTTGTTGTGGGAGTACTGTGTCAGGCATATGGATGATGTGGCCTACTCAACTCAGCTCCATGATTTAACCTGTTCTTCAATGGAGACCCAAGCGGGGATGCTGATATTGGAGTACCAATTCTGCTGTTAAATTGGCAGGGTTTTTACAGATGAACCATGTCGGACATTTGGTCAAGATTTAAGGTCTGTACTCTCCTTGTCCATTTCTCTGGCACATACAGGACTATAGGTTAAGGTGACTGTTCTGTATACCATGTGCTTGGTGCTAAGTTGAGGAATTTGTCATCAGGCACTCTTTTTCTCAGAAGTTTGTGCTGGCACACTGAAGGCAATGTTAAATTTCAGTCATGATTTGGAGGTGCCGGTGTTGGACTGGGGTGTACAAAGCTAAAAGTCACACAACACCAGGTTATAGTCCAGTGGGTTTAATTGGAAGCACACTAGCTTTCGGAGTGACGCTCCTTCATCAGGTGATAGTGGAGGGCTCGATCATAACACAGAATTTATAGCAAAGATTTACAGTGTGATGTAACTGAAATTATACATTGAAAAATTGATTGTCTGTTAAGCCTTTCATCTGTTAGAATACAGTGATAGTTTCACTTCTTTCATGTGTAAATCACAAAATCTTTTTTTCTATAAATTCTGTGTGTTAGGATTGAGCCCTCCACTATCACCTGATGAAGGAGCGTCGCTCCGAAAGCTAGTGTGCTTCCAATTAAAC
>NC_057712.1:1971986-1991446 GCF_004010195.1 Chiloscyllium plagiosum | reverse complement strand
TGCCTGCAACGTATAAGATAGACAACGTTGGCTGAGTCACATGAGTACCTGCCATGTACACGGTGGGAGGTGTTCCCATGCGTAATAGTGGTATCTATGTCCACAATCGGACACGTCTTGCAGCGTCCACCGTGACAGGGTTGTATGGAGTTGTCCTGAGAGCCGGGCAGCTTGCTACGAACAACGATCCTTTTGAGGTTTGGTGGTTGTTTAAAGGCAAGTAGTGGAGGTGTGGGGAAGGTCTTGGTGAGGTGCTCATCCTCATTGATAATGTGTTGCAGGTCACGAAGAACATGGCGTAATTTTTCAGGTCCTGGGATGTACTAAACAACAAAGGGTACCCTGTCAGTTGCTGCATGTGTCTGTCTCCTGAGAAGGTCATTACGGTTCCTTGCTGTGGCACGTCGGAACGGGCGGTCGATGAGTTGAACATTGTACCCTGTTCTTGTGAGGGCATCCTTGAGTACTTCCAGGTTTCCGTCACGTTCCTGCTCATCTGAGCAGATCCGGTGCACGTGTAGGGCTTGTCCATAGGGAATGGCTGTTTTAATATGTTTTGGGTGGAAGCTGGAGAAGTGTAGCATTGTGAGGTTGTCTGTGGGTTTGCGATAAAGTGTGGTGCTGAGGTGTCCATCCTTGATAGAGACGCATGTGTCCAAGAATGAGACAGATAGTCGAGAGTAGTCCATGGTGAATTTGATGGTGGGATGAAACTTGTTGATGTTACCGTGTAGTTTTATCAGTGACTCCTCACCATGGGTCCAGAGGAAGAAAACGTCATCAATGTACCTGGTGTACAATGTTGGTTGGAGATCCTGCATAGAGAAGAAGTCTTGTTCGAACCTGTGCATAAAAACGTTGGCATATTGGGGTGTACCTCAGCACTACACTCTACCGCAAACCCACAGACAATCTCACAATGCTACACTTCTCCAGCTTCCACCCAAAACATATTAAAACAGCCATTCCCTATGGACAAGCCCTACGTATACACCGGATCTGCTCAGATGAGGAGGAACGTGACGGACACCTGGAAGTACTCAAGGATGCCCTCATAAGAACGGGGTACGATGCTCAACTCATCGACCGCCCGTTCCGAAGTGCCACTGCAAGGAACCGTAATGACCTCCTCAGGAGACAGACACATGCTGCAACTGACAGGGTACCCTTTGTTGTTTAGTACTTCCCAGGAGCTGAAAAATTACGCCATGTTCTTTGTGACCTGCAACACATTATCAATGAGGATGAGCACCTCACCAAGACCTTCCCCACACCTCCACTACTTGCCTTTAAACAACCGCCAAACCTCAAACAGATCATTGTTCGTAGCAAACTGCCCGGCTCTCAGGACAACTCCATACAACCCTGTCACGGTGGAAGCTGCAAGACGTGTCCGATTGTGGACATAGATACCACTATTACGCGTGGGAACACCTCCCACCTTGTACATGGCAGGTACTCATGTGACTCAGCCAACGTTGTCTATCTTATACGTTGCGGGCAAGGATGCCCGGAGGCATGGTACATTGGGGAAACCGAGCAAAGGCTACGACAATGGATAAATGGGCACTGCACAATAATCAACAGACGGGAGGATTCCCTCCCAGTTGGGGAATACCTCAGTGGTCGAGGACACTCAGCCTCGGACCTTCGGGTGACCATCCTCCAAGACGGGCTTCGGGACAGGCAGCAGAGGAAAGTGGCCGAGCAGAGGCTGATAGCTAAGTTCGATACCCATAGGGAGGGCCTCAACCGGGACCTTGGGTTCATGTCACATTACAGGTGACAACTATTGCTCTACACATACACGGACACACGGACACAGACACCCACACACACTCCCACATGCACCCCCTCACAGACTTAAGACACTCTGCACTCACTATACTCACACTCACACATTCACAACCCCCACCCCAGACAGACAAAGACCCACATGCACACATTTTTTGGGGTGGATTTGTACTTGCAGAGTTACATTGTACTTTGCTCAAAAACTGCATGCATTCATGTAGATCTCTGAGCTCAAAAACTGCATGAATTTATGTAAAACTCTGATTCTAATCTAAAAAGTGAGATAACAATCTAAACATCATGGCATAGACCGAGAACCAGGGGGCTAACACCTTCAACATATTGTCTTGCTATCACCATTGTTAACAGCTAACCTGAGAATGCAACTTTAAAAAAAGGTTTTGTGACTTACACCTGAAAGAAGTGAAACTATCACTGCATTCTAACAGATGAAAGGCTTTAACAGACAATCAATTTTTCAATGTAACTGAAATTAGACATCACACTGTAAATTTTTGCTATAAAATCTGTGTTATGATCGAGCCCTCCACTATCACCTGATGAAGGAGCGTCGCTCTGAAAGCTAGTGCTTCCAATTAAACCTGTTGGACTATATCCTGGTGTTGTGTGATTTTTAAATTTCAGTGTCCATGTCAACCCTGACTAACAGGAGGCTCGTGAGAAATGAGAGTTGATCTACATTGCATAAGGCTCACTGTGTTATACAGTGTCGATGTATATGTACAGGTGGGGGCTGTGCTGTGTTTGGGAGGTGATGCTTCGCTTTCTGGATGTTTAGCCGAAACCCCATTTTCTCCTCCACCTGTGAGAGTGTGTTGGCAATGGTTTAGAGCCTTCACCTCTGAGCACAAAAGCATCATCAGCCGACTGAATCAGAATGGCAGAGAGCAGGATGGTCTTGGCTCTGGACTGAAGGCAGCAAGGTTGAACGTGATCCTGTTTATCTGGCTGGAAGCCCCATTCCAGTGTGAAGCTTCGTGGAGGTGAACAAGATGATGTGATGTTTGTACTGACCTTACATCTACAGCGGATCCATTAATGAGGATGGTGGCACGCCTGTGATTCTGCTGCAGGCAGAGAATCCTATCCCTTGCCTTACAGTCCAGAGCTCCTTCTGCATAGTGAGTCATTATCAAGAGAAATAATTCAAGACTGGGCCTGTCCTCCTGTGGTATCGCCTCCTTCTCTCCATCGTAAGTTCAGAAGTGGGGATGTTTACTGAGGACTGCTCAATGTTTCACACCATCCACAATTCCTCAGATACTGAAGCTGTCCCATATCCAAATGCAACAGGAAATTGGAGAGATCTGGACCTCCTGACAAATCACTAAAGATTTGTGCCACACAAGTGCCAGGCAATTACTGTTTCCAGCAAGGTGGAGTCTAATCATTTAAAACCTCAACATTTAATATCATCATAGTCATCATCCTTGGAGTGGGGAGTGGGGTCACTTGATTGGACTGAAATTAGTTAAATAAGTTCTGAGGACGTGTCACTGGACCTGAAATGTTAACACTGATTTCTCTCCACAGGCTGCTTCAAAATCTGCTGAGATTTTCCAGCAATTTGTGTTTTTGTTAGTTAAGTAAGTACTATATCTGCAAGAGTAAGCCAGAGGCTAGGAATACTGCAGCAAATAACTCACCTCCTGATACCCCAAGGCCTGAACACCATCTTCAAGGCACAGGGCAGGAGTGTGATGATACACTCTCTGCCAGCTTTCCCTCTAATTTTCTTACCATCTGAAGCAGCCTCCAAGGTCCAGGCATGAGCACCAATGTATGGAACTGACCTCAATGCCACAATCACTGTGTATGGAACATCAGAGCATCCCCACATGGCTCTAGCTCCGACTACACTCTCAACAAGCTCAATACCATGAGGACAAAGCAGCCCACTTGATTGGCACGTCTACAAACACTCTCAGAAAGCATCTTCCAAACCCACAACCACTCCCAACCTGAAGCACACGGATAGCTATTGCATGAAAACACTATCACCAGCAATTAACTGTACAGTATCCTGATGGAGAACTTTATTACGATTCTTTCACTGTCACTGGGTTAAAATCCTGGAACTCCCTCCCTAAGGCACACTGTGGGTCTACCTACAGCACATGGACTGCAGCGGGTCAAGAAGGCAGCTCACCCCCACCATCTCAAGGGCATCTCGTGGGCGGCACGGTGGCACAGTGGTTAGCACTGCTGCCTCACAGCGCCAGAGACCCGGGTTCAATTCCCGCCTCAGGCGACTGACTGTGTGGAGTTTGCACGTTCTCCCTGTGTCTGCGTGGGTTTCCTCCGGGTGCTCCGGTTTCCTCCCACAGTAGGGGTATGGGTGGGTTGCGCTTCGGTGGGTCGGTGTGGACTTGTTGGGCCGAAGGGCCTGTTTCCACACTGTAATGTAATCTAATCTAAAAACTAGGGATGGGCAATAAATGCTGGGCCAATTAGCGACATCCATATCCCATTAATGAATAAAGAACAACTACCAGGAAAATCACCATCAGCTCTTCCACTTGGTTTCATCCAATTAACAGTTATGTTATGTTGCCGCCAGTTCCATTGTTGAGGAATAGTAAATACAATCCCAGAGTCTCACCAAACAAATTAAATGAAAACTGACACTATTATGAAAGCAGCAATATGACAAGGATTGCACTTGTTCAAGACAATCAACCACCTAATAGGAAATAACTATCTCCCTATCTAAATCGCCAAGACCAGAAGAACAAATCCATGCTGATGCTAGGGTTTGCATAACTGATAAAGCAAAGTGAATATATCGGCAGCTTCTCGCACTGTTCTTTATCTTTCACAGGCCTGTGACATCAGAATCCACAACACTTTAAGAAGCAAACAGCTTCATGGGGATTATTGTTGGTAATCCCAATCCAAATTTATTTAAAGGATCATTCTTCACAACAGAGACTTTTACTAAGGCAATCATAACAGCTTCTCCAAAGGAAACATTCCCAGTGATATTTTGTGGGGGGTTTACTCTAACACAGCCAGGAGCTGAGAGAATCCTTGGGAAAATGGTTTCAGATGGAATTACACAAAATTGCTGTGAAATTTTAATGGCATTAACACACCAACACTGAAGGTCTGTGCATTTTTAATCTTTTAATTACATCTGATTTGATGGAGACTTCAGGGTTCAAATATTTGTCACCAACATTGCACACTTTTTCTTAATAGAAAACATTGCTGCATGATGAGAACCGAGAGCTGGAACCTGATAAAGTTATGTTTGGAAAAGGTATAAAGATGAGATAGCAAGGTTTAGGGATTGAGGTGAAATCATGAAAGATTGAATTCTGGCTTTTTTTCTGCTGTATCCTGCTAAATACCAAATCCTTGAAATTGCTCAGGTGATTCAGCACTTTCCTGACCTGGAGGGTGACATACTAAAAGGAACTTGGGTAGCTTCCTCTAGAGGTTACTGTCAGATCCACCCGCCCATCCCCCTGACATTGCCTGATGACTGCACAACTGTATTTTGCAAGCTAACGGGCTGGGGGTGGAGGGTTTGTCTCAGTGTGAATCACGTCCTGCCGTTTCATGGTGTAGGGTCTTACAACAATTCATCAGAAATAAATTAACCCTGAGGGGTTGAAGAGTTCCTCTCATTGCAGAGGACACATAAAAACACAAACCTGAAAAGGCCTGTATAATTATTTTTGCAATTACAATGGAATGAATTAATAATGGGAACAGTAAATAGTTAAACGAATTACATGAGAGCAAAGAAGAATGCCAAATGAGAATAACAAATGAAATAAAAGCCACCATTCACCCCGGGAGATGAGGATTCAGTCTACACTGCAGCAGAAAACCAATCTTACCTTCAGCAGCTTCATTAATCCTTCAAGCTGCACCATCAGCTCACGACGACTCTCCTGTAAGGCTGACATCCGCTGCTCCAGCTCGTCTTTTCTTTGCCTGTTGAACGAACAAACAAAAGAAATTAAGCTTCGTCTCTCTCTCTCTCTCCGAAAACACGGGGGAATTCAAGCACTCAGACTGTCTGCTTCGCTATGTCACAGTGTATCAGTGTCCCACTGCAGCACAAACAAAATAATGCTTTTCACCAAAACAGCCAGAGTGTTTGGTGAACATGCATGTATTAAAGACAAATTGTACCTTAAAATAATGTCATTGTTTTAAAATGCCCTTCACATTTACACTCCATCAATAAATTTAAAAATCACACAACACCAGGTTATAGTCCAACAGGTTTAATTGGAAGCACTAGCTTTCGGAGTGACGCTCCTTCATCAGGTGGTTGTACCTGATGAAGGAGCGTCGCTCCGAAAGCTAGTGCTTCCAATTAAACCTGTTGGACTACAACCTGGTGTTGTGTGATTTTTAACTTTGTACACCCCAGTCCAACACCGGCATCTCCGAATCATCAATAAATTGACATTTTAAATGACGCAGCTCACTGTCCTGAGTTAACCAGCAGCAATCTCTCATTGATGTTGCCCTGAGGGAGACCTTTCATAGGTGTGCAAGTAATGATGAGCTTCAAAAAGAAATTCCTTTCAAAGGAAAAATGCAAAGGATGGGGTAGAGGTAATGGAAAGACAAAAATTGCTTTCTCTCTCAAATATCAGGGTGCAAAGAATGAGCTGGCCGATTACTTATTCCTGAGGGGAGATTACTGATAAAAATCTGAGGTCACTGGTCAAACTGTCTGGAGTGTGGATTTGAACACCAATCCTAAATGAGAGTTGATTATCAGTGCTGGGTGATACTTAGCTCATTTCTCTGAAAAATTGCTCTCAAAACCTCGACATTCAAAATTGAGTTGAAAAACACCTACTCATTTTAGATTCATAGAAAAACAACTACAAACAATGTAATCGAATGATTTTGTTTTGCAAAATATTTTTTCAGTGTGTTTCACATAGACATTTTAAATTGTGAATGGCTGTAAATAATAGATTTATTAACAGACTGGATTCCTGCCGGGTTGCAGAGAGTTATTTCTACCAGCCCTATCTGTGGTCACACACTCACAAATGCTGGCTGTTTGCTGATCTTTTACCTTTTTCTCATAAAACAATACTGCTGGGATTCATCACTTTTCTGCTTCATCTCAAAACAGTCCACGTTTCACTCACAAACAGATCAACCAAAAAAAAATTACATTATAGCAACTGCACCGCACCTGTAACTCCAGAAAAAAAATGTAACTTCTAGAACAAACTAAGGATTTAACTGTTATTGATTACACTTGTGTTTGAGTCAATTGTGAAACTTTGTGGGCCAAATGTTCATTTAGGACATTGTGAAACCCAAACTATACACTTTGACACCACTATTGGTGTTGAGATTTCAGTGCATTTTCTGAGCTGTGATGGCGTGTTTGAGGACCTGAAGGGCTTATGCCCGAAACTTCGATTTTCCTGTTCCCTGGATGCTGCCTGACCTGCTGCGTTGTTCCAGCAACACATTTTCAGCTCTAATCTCCAGCATCTGCAGTCCTCACTTTCTCCTGTTTGAGGTCTACCTCAGTTTGCAAACACAAGCTCCCAAAATTGTTTATCTTTCCCTCAATCTCATGTCTCACCTCCCTTATGGCCAACTGCTTCCACATATCAGTGCATGCCCCCTCAGATCACCCATGATACTCCATGCCCCATCCTCCTCACGATGTTGTTTGAATCCCTACAGTGTGGAAACAGGCCCTTTGGCCCAACAAGTCCACACCGACCCTGCAAAGATTAACCCACCCAGACCCATTCTCATCCTATTACTCTACATTTATCCCAGACTACTGCACCTAACCTACACATCCCTGAACACTATGTGTAACTTAGCATGGCCAATCCACCCAATCTGCACATCTTTGGATTGTGGGAGGAAACCCACACAGACACGGGGAGAATGTGCAAACACCACACAGAGAGTCACCTGAGGGTGGAATCGAGCCCGGGTCTCTGGTGCTGTGAGGCAGCTGTGCTAACCACTGAGCCACCGGGCCGCCCAAGTGTTCTTGACCTAGTTTGAAGGCCTTGCGAAATAGAACCAGCAACAGACAAACCAAAATATAACAATAGCTTTTTTTTTTCATAAATAGTCCCTCCATGTTTTGAGCTACTGTTTCTTGCAGCTCCATCCGTTGTTCCATATGGCAGCTATAGTTGTTCGCTATATGTCAACAGCAGTTTCAAAAACAGGACAATAATACAGCTATGTATCCTCCATGGAATCTCAGGTCATCAACATGAATCCTCAGAGTCACTCACCCAGCGAGCACTCCACACATTCCATAAGAGATACACAATTCTGATAGGGATTACTTTAAAATCATCTTCAAATCTTTGAAAAACTTCAAAACTCTAACAATTTTAAAAACAAAACCTAAATGCAGACACACGATCATGGATAAAGACATTTAAGGGAAAAACAAAAGTATAATCTTTCAGGCACCTTTTTGGTTTGCAAACAAACAAGAAACAGCAAAGAAACATTGTGCTGTTAAAGGCATTTGAAAGGTTCAAAAATGATAAGACTACAAGCTGAGGTTCGGCATTTGAAATTCAGCCAAGCATTCACGATGGAGCATTTGTCATCATAGTGTTATAGAGCAGATGGTTATTTCTATGTCCTAGCAGATTACCTTCAATCAAAGAGAGGAGAGGAGAGTAGCTGCAAAATGCTGTTTCTCCAAACAGAAGCAGGTGAAGACAGATCTGGCAGACCAATTAAATCATGGCAAAAAAAAAAAGACACAATAGTCCCTTTTTACTGTTTTTATTGCATTGTTGCATTGGAGAAGTACTACAATGTATGTGAACTACACATTGATGGTCAATGTAAGGACCAACTTATCTTTAATGGGCAGATTGCAATTATAACAGCACTGTATCAGAAACACATTTACAATATAATACAATACCTAATAATGGACATTTGAAGGTGTGAAAGAGTTGACATTTAACAACTGACATTTAACAAGCTCCAACCCCCTCAGCAGGCTTTCCATTTTCTTCACTAAGTCTCAATTGTGGCACAGTTTTAATGGGCTTCTGAACCCTCACATGATCACATAAAATTTAGGGCAAGCTTTCACACTCCAATTAACATGGAGGACCTGATATCAGCAGAGGCAGATGGATCTCAAGCTCTGATCTCCAGCATCTGCAGACCTCACTTTCTCCACATAAAATTTAGGGCAAGCTTTCACACTCCAATTAACATGGAGGACCTGATATCAGCAGAGGCAGATGGATCTCATGCACAGAAGAACTGAAATCAGGAACAGGCTATTTGACAAAATCATGATGGATCAGGATGTGGCCTCAAATCCATCGTAGACATTCGTCATCTGAACCCAAAACGTTAGCATTGATTTCTCTCCATAGATGTTGCCAGGCCTGCTGGGCTTTTCCAGCAATTTTTCTTTTGCTTTAGAAAGAGAGAGATATTTGATATGGGCAATGATAAACATACCAGTACAGGGAGAAATAGAGAATATGAATCTAAACATCTTCCAACACATAAAAGTGGAATTTACAAAGAGATTTAAAAAGACTAAAAGCTCTGTATCTGAATGTACGTGGCATTCAAATCAAGATGGCTAAACTGAGAGGGCAAATATAAATGAATAAGTATGATCTGGTAGCTTTAACAAAGACATGTTTGTAGGACGATACAGATGTGGACCAGAATGTTGAAGAGTACACGACATTTAGGAATGACGGGAAAAGGTGAAAGGGTGGCTTTGTCAGTTAATAATGATATTAGCATAATACACCAAGGTGTGGAATTAGAAATGGTAAAGGCAAGATATCGTTTTTTGAGAATAATATATACACCCCAACAGTAACCATTGAGTAGGATCAATCATAAAGGAAGGAATTATGAGAACTTGTCAGAAAGACACAGTAATAATCTTTTTAATTTACACATCAAATGGAAAAGACAGATGCACCTGGAGTGAGGGGTCAGTGTTTTCAGAATAGCTTCCTGGAAAAACATTTTTGGCAGCTGAACCGAGAGCAGGGAAGGAGAGCACGAGCAGGAAGGTACAGCCCACTCAACAGCTGACAAGGGGAACATATTCAAACCTGTTATTGTAGAGATTCTCGAGGGGAATTGGATAAGTTCAAGGTCATCAGGCAGAGTCAACAGCATTTTGACAAAGGAAAATCATTTTGACCAATTTATTAAAGTTCATGCAGAAATAACATCTGCTGTAGTAAAGGAGAAATGATACGTGTATGGTGCTTAGATTTCCAGAAGACGTTTGAAAATATGCCACATCAAAGGTTATGGAAGAAAATGAAATTGCATGTTGAAGAGGGATAGATAGAAGAGTGACCGGTTCACAGAGAGGAGAGGAGGTGTAAATCAATCTTTTTCAGTTTGGCAAGATGTAAGAAGTGGTGTGCCACAGGGATTGGTGCTAGGACTAAGTTGTTTACAATTTATCTCAATGACTTAGATGTAGATACAGTTGATATGGTTATCCTTGTGCTGTTAGCAAATTTGACAAATAGCAAAGTCAGTTGTAAAGAAGACAAAAAGATTACAAAAAGTTATTGATAAATTAAGTCAGCAAAGTCGTGGCAAAATACATATAATGAGGGAAATTGTGAAATTGTCCATTTTGGCAGGAAGAATTAAAAAGTTGCATATCTTCTAATAGATGAGAAATGGTAGAGCTCTGAGATGCAGAGGAATCAGGGTGTTCTCACATATGAATTACAGAAGGTTAGTACACAGGTAGAGCAAGTAACAAGGGAAGTGAATAGAATGTCTTCATGTATCACAACAGAGACTGAATACAAAAGTAAGGAATTATGCCTCAGTTTGAGTTTGCATCTGGAGTACTTTGTAAAAAAAAATCAGCCACCTTATTTAAGGAAGGATGTTAATGCATTGGAGGTAGTTCAGAGAAAGTTTACCAGAATGGGATGGTTGTCATATGACGACAGGTTAGACTTCTACCTGCTGGAATTTGGAAGAAGAGACAATTTAGTTGAAAGATGTAAGAACCCACAGGGGCTTGACAAGGTGGGATATGGGGAGGATGCTTCCTCTTACAGAGCCACTGCTTAAATAAAGCTGGGCTCACCCATTTAAAACAGAAATTAGGTTAAGGGTTTTCCCTCAGAATGTCATCAGCCTTCAGAATTTTTCCTGAAAAGATGGTATTAACAGATTCCTTGAACATTTTTGAGGCAGAGGCAGATAGATTCTTGTTTAGTAAGGGCTGAAAGATTATTATGGGGAGCTGGGAAAGTTGATTTCATGTTCCATTTAGATCAGCCATAAGCTTATTGAATTGTGGAGCATGGCCAATGGACTGACTGCCCTCCTCCTGCTTCGGATTCGGACTTTGGATGTTTTTCTGACAAGCCTGTCCCCAGATATACCCACTCTCTTTTCCATTAATAAAGAGATACCTGTCATCGGATCTCTACTCCTTTAATGTTATCAGGTAGCCACCTTCCTTTGTGAAATCGCAGCCAAAATGCAAGTTTCACTATAAGCAGTATTATCTGCACACAGTCCACTTGCATCAGACCAGGGGAGACACAACACAGGCTGGTTGGCAGTTTTGCTCTACCTATTCATTAGTATAAAGCAATGTGGGTTCAATGTTTCCCGTGACTGAAGTTACCATGAAGGATTCTGCCTCTCAATCTCTCCCCTTATCCGAGGCATGGTGACCCTCAGATTAAACTTACCACCAGTTGTCTCTCTGCAATGAGAGAGCAGACTTGTGGTCCTCTGAGACTATGGCAACTTTACCTTTTTAGTAAGATCATGAGGAGAAAGTGAGGATGGCAGATGCTGGAGAGTCAGGGTCAAACTGTGACTCAGTGGAAAAGCACAGCAGGTCAGGAGAATTGATGCTTTTGGGCTTTAGTGTGATCCTGACTTGAGCTCAATGAAATCTGGAAAATGTCTGTCTGTAACAGGAATCAGCTCTGCTCCTACTAGGTGTAACCTTTTCTTCTTTATTTTATCCAGCGTTATTTAGAAGTTTCCTGTCAAAGTTCTGGTTTTGAGGAAAGGTTCTGAAATAACTCCACAGAGGCCAGTGTCCCATTACAAAGTCCACCATTATTTACACATGCATAGTCCTTGGCACTGATCCAGCACCCTCAGACCAAACAGGGTATCTGACACGCTGGTTTATATCGGTCAGCCAGGGCTCCCTGATTAACTCTGGTTCTATGACGTCCATCTGGCTGACCTCATTACAATCACTACAGGTTCAACCCAAACTTTAACCTGTCTTTTATTCGCTTGCTTGGATGTTTGTATACGTATCTTTTCACTGTTTCCAGTTTTTTTTTGTAGACTTTGAACATTTGCAGTTTTATCTGTCTTTTATTTGGACAGTTCTCCATGCCATCAACTATGGAAGCTGCTGTTCCCTTACTGGGGACAAAAATACCTAACAAGAAATGGCGAAGGGAACTGCTGCTACTTTGACATGCTTTGTTCAATTTGTGCGTTTTTGGCAGCATGTAACAAAGGGGATTCTAATTCTGAAATTACTGAGTTGGAATATCTTTGGATAATTATTCTTGAAAGGAAATCAAAATCGGCTGTGTATATTTTTGTGGAGGGGGAGTGGGTACCAAACTCAATCTCTGCTTGTCCCTTTTTTAACTCCGCACACATGTCTGCTTGCCAGCTGAGTTAAAGAGAAACAGCTCATCGAGGAGCAGGGAGAACTCCAGGCTGTTGTGTGATCGTAATCTCCCGAGTGCTGGCTTTGAAGACTGTCTGTCAAACTGAATATTGTAATCCAAATTTAATCAGTCAGCAGGCAGATCAATTATTAAACTCATAATCATCTTTTCAAGTGTTAGTGATCTCTGATAAACCACATGTATACCATCTCAGAAATAAAATGCACTGTATTGTCAATGCTTTGCTCAAGATAGAGTATTCCCTTAGTTTCCTGGTGATTATCTCAGTTACAAGGTTTGAAAGAAATTCCGATTTTCTCAGGATATATTTTTGCTGACGGGGTGACTATTGTCAGCACTGCTGCCTCACAGCGCCAGAGACCCGGGTTCGATTCCAGCCTCGGCCAACTGTCTGTGTGGAGTTTGCACATTCTCCCCGTGTCTGCGTGGGTTTCCCCCCACAGTCCAAAGATGTGCAGGTCAGGTGGACTAGCGATGGGAAATACAGGGGTACAGGGATAAGGTAGTGGTATGGGTCTGTGTGGGAAGCTTTTCGGAGGATTGATGTGGACTCAATGGGCCAAATGGCCTGCTTCCACACTGTCAGGATTCTATTCTATGATATAATTGAAAACAAGCGATGGAGAAGGAAGCCATTGGCAGCTCAGGTTCATTTGGTGATAACGTGCTTCTCTTCGACAAAATAATCATCAGGATAAAACAGCAGGTAAAAGCAATCCTACATTGATTCATGTGCATTCGAGGTCTCCTCCAATGTAAAAGGCTTTAGCAGCTTTTTTTGGTTCAATAATTTTGTCTGGAAATGACAGAACCTGGTTGGTGGTGCCCTGTCTAACCTGATGGACTGAATGGTATTCTAGTCATTTTATCAACTTCATTTCAAATAGGTGGACAATTCAGTTAGTCACACTACTGCCCAGTCGATGAAGTTAAGGCATGCACTGACACTTTTCAGAGAATTCATCCGTTTTTCATTGAGACTATGTTTCAGTAAAATATTTTGGCTATGTTTGTGGAGCTCTTTGGTATTGTTCTTTTCTTCTCTATTCTTACCTTTCATGACTACATCCCAATCAACTCATTGTATTAATAATATCTTTCCTTTCTTTAGGAATCGGGTGGAGTTAGATACATTAACAAGCAGGAGCCTTGATTTAGAGGAGGTGTAGAGTCTCTTTGGGATACCCTACACCACCTAATGGTTTCATCATCGACTGATACATTTATACGATTGAGATTTCAGCATTGATTTGAAGCAAGGAGCCCAGGAACGAGAACATTTAGATTAAAATAAATGTCCGTAATTGAGACATTGGCAGTCAGTCAACCTGGATTCCATCAGTGCTGCATGATTCTGTGTCTGATGCAATGAAAAGTTAACGTATACAGCACTCTTGGTCAACAATCCTCTAATCTATCATTTAATGCAAAATAGATGTCACATGTTCTCATCAACTATGTAATGTGACATTAATAAGATGGTGAATGAAAAATAAATAATCAACTTGATTTTCTACCCAAGCTTTCCATTTTTAAGTTCCCTGTATTGTTTCCTCTCAGCTATAAAGCCATGCAGCAGAGATCCCCGGTTCAATTACAATATAGCTGCTCAAAACAAATGACAAAGGCCCGTGTACTACAAAAGTATGTCACCCACCAGTTGGTCAAGATAAGTTTTAGAGTAAGAGGCACTTAAGGATTGAGATTTTGACATAAAAGAGGCAGGCACTAAAGTCTGTTGTTAACTCCCGATTGGGATTCATTTTTGATTCAGCAAGTTAGAGATCCATTAACTTCCAAGTTGCCAAGAAAATGCCATTGATGGCAGTTTGCAAACCCATTCATGTGAAATAAGGTCCTGAACATTAATTAATGAGCAAGCTTGTAATGAACTTTGAGGTTTTTTGTTGGTATTGACAGAATCCCAATTATTTGTTTCTCCATCTGCACCTTCTTGTTTCTGCTCAAGAACATGTGGGCAGGCAGCTCTAACCCCTCCTCATGTCTCCTAGTTCAGGCTGTAGAGCATCCCACACAGTTAGGAAATCATGGGCGGAATTGTGGCTCAGTGGTCAGCACAGCTGCCTCACAACGCTAGGGTCTAGGGTTCGATTCTAGCCTCAGGTGACTGTCTGTGTTGAGTTTGCACATCCTCCCAGTGTCTGTGTGGGTTTCCTTCAGGTGCTCCCACTATCCAAAGGTTAGGTGAATTGGCCATGCTAAATTGCCTACAGTGTTCAGGGATGTGTAGGTTAGGTACATTAGTCAGGGTTAAAAATGTAGAGGAATAGGGTAGGGGGAATGGGTCTGGGTGGGCGACTCTTCGGAGGGTCAGTGTGGACCAAAGGGCCTGGTTCCACATTGTTGGGATTCTATGATTCACTGTCTGATTATCTGTTATATTCAGAAAGACAGGTCAATGCTCTCAAGCCTCCCTTCAGATCAGGAATGAATGGAATAAAGGTTGAGTTTCCAGTGACCCATTCTGGAGCTGAGTGCTGCTGTGAACCTCCAACATTTCATGAGTATCATCACAACTACTTCACACATTGGTCAGCAATCTTAAACTCAAATGGCAAATTATGTTCCACAATTAATACTATGTGCATTTTGATAAAGAAAAGAGATTTTCAGATAAATAGGCACAATCTCCTTGAGGAGACAAATCTGTACAAGGAGTAACATCTGGAATGTAACAACAAAACTCATTAAAGCAGAGTTTTTTTTCAAAACACAAACATCATTTAACGCCACAACATTTCATGCTGGAAAACCTAGGGTAATTTCATCCAATTGAATATCTTTCTGCCGTTCGCAAAAAAACACTCGTTATGTTGAGATGTTGGGAAAAATAAAAAATTGTGCATTTGTGGAAGACAGGAATATAGTGTAATTCTGTCAATGGATACCTGTCCGTACAAACAAAAAACAGCAGCAAGAGATACTGGGCCCTCTGATCACATGTGGTAAAGGAGGAGGACTTTACATTTCAAGGTCTGACTGGAAGTTTGAAGTTCCTAAATGGAGCAGAAGGCAAGTCTTAATGGAAAGGACGACATTAGGCATTATTGCTGGAACAATTAATAACTAAAGAATGGGATGGGTCTATGGTTTGGATAGATTTTATGGTTTTTTTTGGAAACCCATAGATTTTCAATGTTTTGCTTGTGTTTCAAATTCTTCAGGATCTACTAGTTGCACAAGAAAGCATCCTTATTCAGTATGTGGATGTACCTACTAAGGAAGGAGCAATACTTGACTGTCTGTTGGGAAATAAGCCAGGACAAGTGACTGAAGTGTTAGTGGGGGGGCGGGGGCACTTTAGAGTCAGTGATCATACTTTTATTAGTTTTAAAAAAAGGATAGAACTGATCAAAAAGTTAAAGTTCTAAATTGTAATAAGGTCAATTTTGATGGTTTTAGACAAGAACTTTCAAAACTTGATTGTGGGAGGCTATTCACAGGTAAAGGGACATTTGACAAGTGGGAGGCCTTTAAGAATGAGACAATGAGAGTTCAGAGACAGTATGTCCCTGTTAACGTGAAGGACAAGGCTGGTAGGTGTATGGAATGCTGGATGATGAGAGAAATTGAGGCTCTGGTCAAGAGAAGGAAAGAGGCAGATGTCAGGTATGGACAGTTAGGATCAAGTGAATCCCTGGAGGAATATACAGGCAGGGAATAGTTAAGAGGGAAATCAGGAGGGAAAAAAAAAGAACAAGATATCTTTGGGAAATAGGCTGAAGGAGAATGCAAAGAGGTTCTGTAAGTACATTAGGGCAAAAGATTAACTAGAGAGAGAACAGGACCCCTTAAAGATCAACATGGCCATCTATGTGTGGAACCACAGGAGATGGGTAAGTTACTAAACAAATATTTCTCGTCAGTATTCACTGTGGAGAAGGACATGGAAGTCAGGGTACTTGGGGAAAAAAACAGTGATCTTGAAAAGAATTCATTTACAGAAGAAGAGGTGCTGGAGGTCTTAAAGCATATAAAGGTCCATAAATCCCTGGGACCTGATCAAGTGTTTCTTAGAACTGTGTGGGAAGCTAGAGAAGTGATTGTTGGGTCTCTTGTTGAGATATGTCTATCATCAACAGCTACGGTTAGTGTGCTGAAAGATTGGGGAATAGCAATTGTGGTGCCATTATTTAAGAAAGGTTGTAAGGAAAAGCCAGGGAACTATAAACCAGTGAGCTTTACATCAGTGGTGGATAATTTGTTGGAGGGATTCTAAGGCACAGGATTAACATGTATTTGGAAAGGCAAGGACTGTTTAGGGATAGTCAACATGGCTTTGTGCTAGGGAAATCCTGTCTCACTAACCTGATTTGAGTTTTTTGAAAGAGTGACAAAGAAGACCGATGAGGGCAAAGTGGTGGACATTGTCTACTTGGTCTTCAGCAAGGCGTTTGTCAAGATTACCGATGGCAGACTAGTTGGTAATGTTAGATCACATGGGATCCAAGGAGAGCTAGCCAATTGGTTAAAAAAGTGGCTTGAAGGTAGGAGATAGAGGGTGGTGGTGAAGGGTTGCTTTTCAGACTGGAGGCCTGTGACCAGCAGTGTGCAACGAAGATCGGTGCTTGGTCCACTGATTTTTGTCATTTATATAAATGATTTGGATGTGAACATAGGATGTATGATTAGTAACTTTGTTGATGACACCAAAATTGGAGGTGTAGTGGACAGTAAAGAAGGTTACCTCAGAGTACAATGGGATCTTGAACAGATGGGCTAATGGGCCGAGCAGTGGCAGACGGAGTTTAGTTTAGATAAATGCGAGGTGCTGCATTTTGGAAAGGCAAATCAGGACAGGACTCATACACTTAATGGTAGGACCTGTGGTGTGTTGTTGAACAAAGAGACTTAGGGGTGCAAGTCCAGTGTTCCTTGAAAGTAGGGTCGCAGGTAGACAGGGTGGTGAAGATGATGTTTTTGCATGCTTGTCTTTATTGGTCAGAACATTGAGGATAGGAATTAGGATGTCAAGTCATGGCTGTACAAGGTATCAGTGTGGCTACTTTTGGAATACTGCGTACAATTCTGGTCGCTCTTCTACATGAAATATGTTGTGAAATTTGAAAGGGTTCAGAAAAGATTTACAAGGATGTTGTTGGGACTGGAGAGTTTGAGTTATAGGGAGAGGCGGAATATGCTGGGGTTATTTTCCCTGGAGGTCGGAGGCTGAGGGGTCACCTTATCGAGGTTTATAAAACCAGGAGGGGCATGGTTAGGATTAATAGCCAAGGTCTTTTTCCTCGGGTGGGAAAGTCCAAAACTAGAGGGCATAAATTTGAGATGAGAGGGAAAAGATTTCAAAAGGACTTGATGGGTAACTTTTTCATGAGAGGGTAGTACATGTATGGAGTGAGCTGCCAGAGGAAATGGAGGAGTCTGCTACAATTACTATACTTAAAAGCCAACTGGATGGGTATATGACTAGGAAGGGTTCAGAGGGATATGGGCCAGGTGCTGGCAAATGGGACTCGGTCAGATTGGGATGTCCGGCCAATGCAGACGAGTTGGACGGAAGGGCCTGTTTCTGTGCTGGATGATCTTGTGACTCGATTGTGATAGTGGGCAAAAGTAACAAACTAATGTAGCAGCTCAAGTGAATTTTAATCTTCAATGGCACATTTTTGAGAGTGAGACTGGTTAGCACTGCTGCCTCACAGCACCAGGGTCCCAGGTTCGATTCCAGCCTCAGGCAACTGTCTGTGTGGAATTTGCACATTCTCCCTGTGTCTGTGTGGATTTCCTCCCACAGTCCAAAGGTTTGCAGGTTAGGTGAATTGGCCGTGCTAAATTGCCCATAGGTTAGGTGCGTTAGTCAGAGGGAAATGGGTCTGGGTGGGTTACTCTTCGGAGGGTCGGTGTGGACTTGTTGGGCCGAAGGGCCTGTTTCCACACTGTAGGGAATCTAATCTGATCTAAATACTCCCAATGCAGGCAAGACGTATGATCCATCCTCGTGTGGGCTGTCGTATCTCTGACTCCCTCCCAGATCCTTTGCCTAAGTTAGCTTCTAATGACGAAAATTCAACTCATTCATTCCGACAGTGAGAAAGAAGGGCAGGCAAGCTGCCTACCGACAGATTCCCATCCAGAAACACAAAGATGACTCCTTGTCCTTGTGCAAGCAGCAAAAGCATCACTCACAAATAATTACTGTCCATTCTTCTCCCCTTCTGTTCATTTATAGAACATAGAACATAGAAGAATACAGCGCAGTACAGGCCCTTTGGCCCTCGATGTTGCGCCGATCCAAGCCCACCTAACCTACACTAGCCCACTATCCTCCATATGCCTATCCAATGCCCGCTTAAATGCCCATAAAGAGAGAGAGTCCACCACTGCTACTGGCAGGGCAGTCCATGAACTCACGACTCGCTGAGTAAAACATCTGTCCTATACCTACCACCCCTTAATTTAAAGCTATGACCCCTTGTAATAGCTGACTCCATACGTGGAAAAACATTCTCACTGTCTACCCTATCTAAACCCCTAATCATCTTATACACCTCTATCAAGTCACCCCTAAACCTTCTTTTCTCCAATAAAAACAACCCCAAGTGCCTCAGCCTTACCTCATACGATCTTCCTACCATACCAGGCAACATCCTCCCCTCTGCACCCGTTCCAGTGCCTCCACATCCTTCCTATAATATGGCGACCAAAACTGCACACAATACTCCAGATGCAGCCGCACCAGAGTCTTATACAACTGCAAAATGGCCTCAGGGCTCCGGAACTCAATTCCTCTACCAATAAAAGCCAGTACGCCATATGCCTTCTTCACCGCACGTAGTGAGGAAAAGGGAGGCTTGGATTTGTGAATAGTTGTTGTTTAGTCTGCACTGTATAAGTTCGGAAACTAAATTGTTACTTGTCTTGAAATACTGGAATGTAGGAGTTCTCTGCCGCTCATGTTTCATCAGATTAAGAGACGAAGCG
>NC_057712.1:1949546-1971468 GCF_004010195.1 Chiloscyllium plagiosum | reverse complement strand
TACCTCACAGCCATCCATTCTACTTATTTGTGACTCAGTATTCACATCGACGACAATGCCCTGTTCCTGAGTAAATACTGAAGAAAAGTATTCATTCAGTGTCTCCCCAATCTCTTCCGCCTCCACATGCAACTCAGTTTATAGCAGAGATGAGGAGGCTCAGTGATTCCAATGCACAAACAGCAAAACTTTTCCATCACCTTTAACACTGAAAAAGTCCGAGATGCATGTGAAAAGAAATGCAGGTCGAGTACATGCACACGAGATTTGCTCCATCTCACACTGACTTTGGCTACAAATTGCAACCTCAAGTATTTCTGGCTCAGAACAGTTACTGAAAAGCAACCAGTCAATCAGTATGTCTTTGCCATCTACAGGCACGTCACATACTGAACGTTTAACCATACTGATGGAGAGTTGTGTACAATTGCTAATTAAAAGCATAAACAATGAAACAGAAGACAAAATATATAGCACAACAGCAGTGTTTTAGAAAGCACTGGCGCAGCCTCAAGCCACTTACTTTATCACAAGTGAAATCATTTTAAATTTTACTGAACTTGGCATGAATTTGTTAATTTAACAATCGTTTCAAGACAAAACCAAATCGTAATTTGGCAATGTGTCAGAGCTTACCGAAGTAGCCGGAGTTCAGCCAAAAGGGTGGGATTCTGCTGGGCTTTCTCTGGGGTTGGTTGCGAGGCCTGCTCGTGTTCCAATCTGAGACGCTGGATTTCTTGAAGGATTTCCCTGAAAGCAACAGCAGAAATTACTTTTTCTGAAAGATATTACAACAATTCTGCAAGTGATCATGGCAGCAACAAAACAAAGTCTTGTCGTGTCCCCAAAAGTCTACAAAGACAATTACTAACTAATATAGAAAGTAATTAATTGCTATCCTTAATAGAACAGAATACATCACAACTGCCCCATAAACTTACAGAGAATTACAAAGGACATATGTTACAGAAAGAGGCCAGTCCATGCTGGTATTCATGCTCCACTTGAGGCTGTTTTCACCTTTGCTCAGCAAAATCTATCATCCCAACCCAATGCTTCTCCTTAAATGTTCCAACATCTATTCACTTTAACTACTGCTTCTGACAGCGAGTTCTGCATTCTCACCACTTTTTGGGTAAAGTTGTTTTCTCTGAATTCCCCATTGTATTTCTTGTTAACAATAAGTATTTGATAGCCTCTAGCTACTGACAAGAGGAACCAAGCTTTCTTTCATAATTTTCCAGATGTATGGGAGATCTGCCAACCCCCAATTTTCTTCCCACTCCCCAATAAACAGCCTGTCAATTAATCTCTTACTAATATGCATACCCATGCATTTCTGATATCATGCTTGTAAATCTTTTCTGTACCATTGCTAGTGGTTCTATAAAATATCCATAAAAATCTGGGTGAACAAAAATCTATTCATCTCAAAGCTATTTCTACTAGTCATTGCAGGTAAGTGTAGATCCTAATGTTTCACCCAGAGTAGCATCTCTGATTGTAAGGTCTCACCCCTTTGTCCTAGGCTCTCCCACCAAAGCAAAAATATGTCTTTCTACATTCTCAATTGACTCCTTTCAAAATCCGAAAACCCACAATCAACTGGGTCATTGAGTCAGAGTGATGTACAGCACAGAAACAGATTAACTTGTCCTTGCTGACCAGATATCCCAACCTAATCTAGCCCCATTTTCCAGCACTTGGCCCATAGCCTTCTGAACCCTTCCTATTCATAAACCCATCCAGATGCCTTTTAAATGTTGTCATTGTACCAGCCTCCACCACTTCCTCTGGCAACTCATTCTATACATGTACCACCCTCTGTGTGAAAAAGTTGCCCCTTCGGTCCCTTTTAAATCTTTCTCCTCTCACCCTAAACCTATGCCCTCTAGTTTTGGACTCCCCCACCCCAGGGAAAGACCTTATCTATTTACTCTACCGTGCCCCTCATGATTTTATAAACCTCTATAAGGTCACCCCTCAGTCTCTGATGCTCTGGGGAAAACAGCCCCAGCTTATTCAGCCTCTCCCTGTAGCTCAAATACCCCAACCCTGGTAACATCTTTCTAAATCTTTTCTGAACCCTTTCAAGTTTCACAACATCCTTCTGATAGGAGGGAGACCAGAACTGGACACAATATTGTAACAGTGGCCTAACCAATGCCCTGTCCAGATGCAACATGACCTCCCAACCCCTATACTCACTGCACTGACCAACTCTTTGTCCACTAATTACTTTTTCTGACACGTGAATCTCTGACACATTTCCTTTCAAAATTTTTCTAAAGTAGATGCCAACATTGTATTAACATTTCTGGTTATATTTTGGTTACATTTTAGTGACCTATGTACATGAACTCCCTGTGATTGAGCTTACCATCATTATCACTGTTTTTACCATTTCTGTCCTTTTTATTTGTCATGGTCAGATCCTTATGTCAACAATTAACTATTTTAAATGTCTACTATTTCCTTCTTTAATTTGAAAACTTACCAGAATCTGTTTTCAAGAGCCACATTACCTATGACCATTCTTTTTCTTTGTTGAGTGTGTGGTGCTGGAAAAGCACAGCAGGTCGGACTGCATCCGAGGAGCAGGAGAGTCAATGTTTCAGGCACAAGCTCTTCATTAGGAATGAAGCTTGTGGGCTGAAAGATAAATGGGAGGTGGGTGGGGCGGGGGAAGGTAGGTGGGGATGTGATAGGTAGATGAAGGTGGGGGAGAAGGTGAGAGGTCAGAGAGAAGGGAGGGTGAAGCGGATAGATGGGAAGGAAGATGGACAGTTCCAGGGAGTGGTGCCGAGTGGGAGGCTTGTGACTGGGATAAGGTTGGGGGAGGGGAGAATGAGGAAACTGGTGAAATCCACATTGATCCCATAGAGTTGCAGGGTCCCAAGGCAGAAGATGAGACGTTCTTCCTGCAGGTGTCGGTGGTTAGGGTTTGGCAATGAAGGAGGCCCAGAATCTGTAGGTCCTCGGCGGAGTGGGAGGGCAAGTTGAAGTGTTTGGCCACGGGGTGGTGGGGTTGGTTGGTGTGGGGGTCCCAGAGATCTTCTCTGAAACGATCTGCAAGTTGGTGTCCTGTCTCCTCGATGTAGAGGAGACCACACCGGGTGCAATTAGCCCTCCATTTCTTCCTTTCACGCCAACCCAACCAGTACCCTTCCACTGACACCCTTATTCATTTGGCTAAACTGGTCCTCACCCTCAACAACGTCTCCTTTCAATCCTCCCACTTCCACCAGATGAAAGGGGAAGCCATGGGCATCTGTATGGGCCCCAGCTATGCCTGTCTCTTTGTCGGGATGTGGAACAGTCCATCTTCCGTAGTGACACTGGCACCACTCCCCACCTGGTCCTCCACTACACTGATGACTGTATCGGTGCTACCTCATGCTCCCAAAGTTCAGCAAATTCCCCAACACCTTCCACCCTGACTGCAAGTTCACTTGAACCATCTCGGGCACCTCCCTCCCCTTCCTGGACCTCCCCATCCCCATCTCCGGCGATCGATCAACCACAGACATCTACAAGTCCACCAACTCCCACAGCTATCTGCACTACACCTCCTCCCACACGACCTCCTGCTAAAATGCCATCCCTTATTCCAAATTCCTCCGCCTCCACCTCACCTGTTCCCAGGATGACCAATTCCACCTTAGGAAATCACAGCTGGCCTCCTTCTTCAAACATTGTGGGCGGCACGGTGGCACAGTGGTTAGCATTGCTGCCTCACAGCGCCAGAGACCCGGGTTCAATTCCCGCCTCAGGCGACTGACTGTACCACAGACATCTACAAGTCCACCAACTCCCATAGCTACCTGCACTACACCTCCTCCCACACTACCTCCTGCTAAAATGCCATCCCTTATTCCAAATTCCTCCGCCTCCACCGCACCTGTTCCCAGGATGACCAATTCCACCTTAGGAAATCACAGATGGCCTCCTTCTTCAAACATCACAATTTCCCCTCCCAGGTGGTCGACGATGCCCTCCAGCGCATCTCCTCCACTTCCCACATCTTTTCCCTTGAACACCACCACTCCAATCGCAACAAGGACTGCCCCAGGGTCTCACCTTTGACCCCACCAACCTCCGCATTCATTGCATCATCCTCTGCCACTTCCACCACCTATAAACAAACCCCAGCACCAGGGATATATTTCCCTACCCATCCTTATCTGCGTTTGGGAGAGACCATTCCCTTTTATCTGCCATTTTATCTGTTAAGTAGATAATTGAAGAGCCAGAATGAAAGATTGTTTTATGAGGTTACCTCTCAGTGTAAGGCAGGGTGTGAATCAGAGCTCCCGTAGTATCAATTTGCTCGGGCACTGACTGGCATTTCACTGACCTGTTTTTATTTTCCAATTCTGCAATTAACTGGCGCTGCTGCTTGTTGGCGTCAAAGTTGAAAGCCACTTCAGATGTTGAACGCTGCTAAAATGGCAAATAAAACATTTTAACGACAACCACGTATTAAGCAATTCATTTTATTACATTTCCCTAACAGTCTCGCACCTCAGCAGTGTAATGATCTGCTCCAGCTGATTAGATTAGTCTGTGAATTAGTCCAAGGTACAGCAATGTCACTGTACAGGAATGGATTATTCACATGTCGGTGTTTTTTACTCGCTCTATCTTTGAGCAGCTTCAGGCATCATTAATAGTCTGTCACTAACGAGTCATCACTGTGGAATGACAAAGTTAACAAAATCTTCCTAACTTATTTTCTGATTTAAGATCAATAAAGCTTCTCCATGTGACACATTCACCCATTTCCTTTATTTTCACCTGCAAACAAGGACTCTGCAAGGAAGGAAAATGATCAATTGTATATTAATTAGGTTGTTTACTTATGTTCAGGTGATGTATTGTCTGGGAATGCATTGAACTCATATATAGGAGCAAGCTGAAACTGTTGATGCCAAAAAACAGAAGCGTGCTGTGTAATGTGCATCTTCGTAACTACAAGGTTTTCAGCGTATGAAGACTAGGTTCTGCTTCACTGTCCGAGTTGTAACAAGAATTTTAAAGATTGATAAGAAGACAAATAATCAAATCTTTTCATCCGGATCATCACGCAAGAAACAGGCTTGTAAAAAGCGTCTTCAGTTTATACAGCATGAGAAAAGGGTGCTGATTGGTGAGGCCATTGTAAGAATGGATATTGTGTCAGAAACAGCTAGCTCTCAATCTTAATTTTTAGACCACACAGGTAGTTTCTGCTTGGTCAATGTGTTCCCACGGGAATGCAGGAGCGATTGGCAGAGTTTTCCAGTCGTGTGTTTCTTGCGTTATAGTCCTGATGAGTGCAAGACAAAAAAGCTTTTCATTCTTGATGGAGAAAAGCTGCAACACAAAGGGACTTGGTGGGAAACTTGTACATGAAACCTAGAAAGCTAGCACATTGGGGAAGCAGCAGGTAACTAGGAAGGTTAATGGAACAAAAACAGAAATTGTTGGAGAAGCTCAGTAGGTCTGGCAGCATTTGTGGGGAGAAACGCAGTCAACATTTCAGGTCCAATGACCTTTCTTCAGGCTGTATTATATTTCTAGCACCTGCAGTTCTTTGTTTTGTGCTTGAGGCTAATGGAACGCTGGCCCTATTTCAGGTGTGCTTGAGTACAAGAGTAGGGAAGTCTCACTGCAACTATACAAGCTGCTGGTGAGATCACATCTGCAGTACTGAGAGCAGCTTTGGTCCCCTTATTTAAGGAAAGACATCATTTCATTGGAGGCAGTTCAGAGAAGGTTCACTGGGATGATCCCGGGTATCGAAGAATTGTCTTATGAGAAAAGGGTAAATAGGTTGGGACTGTGCTCACTGGAGTTCAGAAGAATGACTAGGTGATCTCATTGAAATATATCGGATTGACAGGGTAAATACTGAGAGGATGATTCCCCTCATGGGAGAGTCCAGGACCAGTGGGTATAGTATCAGAATAAAGATGTGCCAATTAAAGAGTGAGAGGAGGGTGAAAATTTATTTTCTCAGAGGGTTGAGTGTCTTTGGAACACCTTGCCACAGAGAGCTGGGGACTGAGTCCTTGTGTATATTTAAGGCTCGGACAGATAGATTCTTGATCAGTTGGGGAATCAAGGATTATGGGCAAAAGGCAAGAAAGTAGGCATGAGGAACATTGGATCAGCCAGGAGAAGGTTGGAGGGACTGAATGGCCTACTCCTGCTTGGGTTTTTTATAGTGTTAATTCCTTCTGGTGATGATCTTTATATCCTACACAAACACAAATTCTGCATTTATATTTAAGATTTCCATTATTTACTTTTTTACCTTTAGACCACCCCAGACAATTTGTCCCATCACATGGTCTATCAGAAAGGTTGGTCACAAGAATTGTTGCCCACCTTACAGCTGAGGTGATGTTGAAGCAGCATGAACCATAAAAAACAGCATTTCAATTTCCAAATCCAGTGGTCACATACACATTATTGCCTCCTTTATTTTCACCTAAATTTCCTCAATTAGTTCTTAAAGGATGAGTAACATTTTTATAATTGCCAAGTTACTGCAATGAAACAGCAACGTAGGGGTGACTAAAATACAAGTTCCTTTCCTGTAACAAAATCTTTTGTGACTGATAAATATGAACCTAAGCTACAGTCAGTCTGTGGTATTAATAACATCGATACCTGTTTCAATGTCAAAAGTCAAAGTTGGAAGCTGACAAGCAGCAAATCAGTGAGAAGGGAACAGGAAATGAAGGACTCTCTCACTCTGAAGGTTGCCAACTAACCATTGTCAGAAAGAGAAAAGGATTTCAACTGATTGTGAAGTTAAGCAGCACGTAATCAACTGTCCAATTGTTAACATTTCATTACCTGCTCTTCACAACTCACTCAGAGATCCAGATGACTGTTACCTTTATATTTAGACTCACTTCTTACTCATAACCTGTATTTATGCATGCTGCATTATTTATTCTTTTTGCTTTTAGTATCAAAGAAACACACTCTTTTGTTAACTCAAGAAAGTTTGGTTAAATTGGCTCCTTTTAAACATAAATTCATTTGTTTTGGGGAAAGGCAAGGACGAAGGAGGAATCATTTTATTTTAAATTTAACCTTGCTGTGACCAACAGAAGATGCGGGTGAATAAGGAAGGAGAATCAGTTTGTCCATCTCACCGTGGTGCTTAATGATTTGGTGAATCCACATGGAACCAAAATGAGCTGGGGAACCTCACCTGGGGTCTGCTCAAAACAACGACTGATTCAAGACTCAACACTCCTTCCTGGAAAAGTCTCCCATTTTATGTCTTCCAGGCAGCAGCTAGTTCAGTTTCTACTGAAAAACTCAATTTTTGCTGAGTGTGTTTGAAATTCAGATGTTGTGTGTTGTCTTTAGGAGATATTCTTGTGATATCATCACTGTATCACAACATAACCTGAGGGTTTGCAGGTCTCAGTCTCCACCTTAACTGAGGCTGCTTGAAGCATTACCTTGAATCCATAGAATCCTTATAGCGTGGAAACAGGCCATTTGGCCCAACAAGTCCACACTGAACCTCCGAAGAGCAATCCCTCCCAGATCCATTCCCCTACCCCATTACTCTACATTTACCCTTGACTAATGCACCTCACCTACACATCTGTGAACATTATGGGCAATTTAGCATGGCAAATTCACCTGACCTGCACATCTTTTGATTGTGGGAGGAAACTGGAGCACCCGGAGGAAGCCCCACGCAGACACGAGGAGAATGTCTCCACACAGACAGTCGCCTGAGGCTGGAATTGTGGGAGGAAACTGGAGCACCCGGAGGAAGCCCACGCAGACACGGGGAGAATGTCTCCACACAGACAGTCGCCTGAGGCTGGAATTGAACCTGGGTTCATGGCGCTGTGAGGCAACAGTGCTAACCACTGAGCAAACGTGCCATAACTAGTGTTACATTTGTTTTAAAAAAATCCAAAAATCACATCTGTGGTCATAATATCTGGGAAACAGTGTGGAATGTTACACAGAATTTATGATGAACAAGATTTTTTGCCGCTGCTGACAATAATCATTCCATACCACTGCCAGTATCTAACACTGCCATGGATTATTTTAAAGCACTGCGATGGAGATGAGTTCTACAATAACATAAATAATATCATTTCAATTCATTAGCCTGTTGAAAGTTCAACAAGGCTCCATGGATATGAGTGGAATCATAAAAAAGGGGGAAAACTATTCAACATTGATGTCCGAGTTAGCGATTAAATGTTTCAGTATCACCTCCTAACTGCATTTCAACCAAAACCATCCCTGACTCTTCATTCTCTTGAAGAAGGAGGAAACTGAGAAGCTAGAAAAGCATTTCAGTTAATGCTTTATTCATTGATCTCCATACTGTGCCCTGAATAAAGTTAAAAATCACACAACACCAGGTTATAGTCCAACAGGTTTAATTGGAAGCACTAGCTTTCGGAGCGACGCTCCTTCATCAGGTGGTTGTGATCATCTTCATCACAATCTGCCCCTTCTGGGGCAGAGCATTCCACACACCCACCACTCTCTGGGTGAAGAAGTTTCTCCTCAACTCTGTTTTAAATGGCCTACCCTTATTTTTAAACTGTGCCCTCTGGTTCTGGACTCACCCATCAGCGGAAACATGTTTCCTGCCTCCAGAGTGCCCAATCCTTTAATAATCTTCAGGTGGTTGTGATCACCTTCATCACAATCTACCCCTTCTGGGGCCGAGCATTCCACACACCCACCACTCTCTGGGTGAAGAAGTTTCTCCTCAACTCTGTTTTAAATGGCCTACCCTTATTTTTAAACTGTGCCCTCTGGTTCTGGACTCACCCATCAGCCATGCATCCATCCACTCACCTATCCTGTCCAGGTCATCCTGTATTCTCCTAACATCCTCCTCAAATTTCATCCTGCCACCCAGCTTTGTGTCATCAGCAAATTTGCTAATATTACTTTTAATACGATCATCTATATCATTAAGGTACATTGTAAAACGTTGCGGTCCCAGCACTGATCCCTGCGGTACCCCACTGGTCACCGCCTGCCATTCCTGTCAGCCAGCCAATTTTCAATCCAGGTCAGTATTTTGCCCCTAATACAATGTGCCCTAATTTAGCTCATTAACCTCCTATGTGGGACCTTATCAAAGGCCTTCTGAAAGTCTAAGTATACTACATCCACTGGATCTCCCTTGTCCATCTTCAGAGTTACATCCTCAAAAAATTCCAAAAGATTAGTCAAGCATGATTTCCCCTTCATAAATCCATGCTGACTCTGACCTATCCTGTTACTACTATCCAGATGTATTGTAATTTCCTTCTTTATAATTGACTCCAGCACTTTTCCCAACACTGAGGTCAGACTAACTGGTCTATAATTTCCTGCTTTCTCTCTCCCACCTTTCTTAAAACGTAGGACAACATTAGCCACCCTCCAATCCGCAGGAACTGATCCTGAATCTATCGAACTCTGGAAAATAATCACCAACGCATCCACGATTTCTCGAGCCACCTCCTTCAGTACCCTGGGATGTAGACCATCAGGCCCCAGGGACTTATCAACCTTCAGACCTAACAGTCTCTCCAGCACCATTTCCTGCCTAATATAAATTCCCTTCAGTTCAGGTCCTTCAGCCACTATTATATCTGGGAGGTTGCTCGTGTCTTCCCCAGTAAAGGCAGATCTAAAGTACCAATTCAACTCTTCTGCCATTTCTTTGTTCCCCGTAATAAATTCACCTGTTTCTGTCTTCAAAGGCCCAATTTTAGCCTTAACCATTTTTTTTCTTTTCACATACCTAAAAAAGCCTTTACTATCCTCCTTTATATTTTTGGCCAGTTTATCTTCGAACCTTATTTTTTATTTGCGTATTTCTTTTTTAGTTATCCTCTGTTGTTCGTTAAAAGCTTCCCAGTCCTCCGTTTTCCCACTCATCTTTGCTATTTTGTACTTTTTCCCTTTTGTCTTTATATGGTTCTTAACTTCCCTCGTCAGCCACGGCCACCCTGCCTCCCCTTAGGATCTTTCTTCCTTTTTGGAATGAACTGATTCTGCATCTTCTGCATTATACCCTGAAATATCTGCCATTGTTGCTCCACTGCCATCCCTGCGAGGATATTGCACCATTGAACTTTGGCCAGCTCCTCCCTCATAGCTCCATAGTTCCCTTTATTCAACTGGGATATTGTCACTTCTGATTCTACCCTCTCCCTTTCAAACTGCAGATTAAAGCTTATTGTATTGTGGTCACTGCCTTCTAATGGCTTTTTACTTCGAAGTCCCTGATCAAATCCAGTTTGTTGCACAACACCAGATCCAGAATTGCCTTCTCCCTGGTAGGCTCCAGCACCAGCTGTTCTAAGAATCCATCTCGGAGGCACTCCACAAACTCCCTTTCTTGGGGTTCAGTACCATCCTGATTCTCCCAGTCTACCTGCATGTAGTAATATCTTTGCGACAGGCCAATTTCAGCTCATTATTCAACTTACACACTACATCCAGGCTACTGTTTGGGGCCTGTCGATAACTTCCATTAGGGTCTTAGAATTTCTCAGCTCTATCCATACTGACTCTATAGCCCCGATTCTCGGACCTCCCGCGCAAGGGACTGAATATTATTCCTTACCAACGGGGCCACCCCATCCCCTCTGCCAGTCAGTCCTTACGATAGAACGTGTAGCCTTGAATATTCATTTCCCAGGCCCTGTCCACTTGAAGCCACGTCTCAGTAATCCCCACAACATTGTATCTGCCAATTTCCAAATGAGCCTAAAGCTCATCCATCTTATTTCTAATGCTTCGTGTGTTCATATATAATATTTTTAGTTTGCTACTGCCCTATCAATCCCTATTTCACTTGACCTCACGGCATGATCCTGTTTTGAGTTTTCTGCCTCATTGGTACAGTTGTCTTTCTTGACTTCTCTAGTTCTAACTTTCCCTTTAACTTCCTTCTTAAACTTCCAGTTTGTCTCCTCCCCCCCCGCTACTTGCGGTGCAGGCTCGAAGGGCTGAATGGCCTACTCCTGCACCTATTGTCTATTGTCTACTTAGTTTAAATGCAGCTGTGTTGCAGTGGCAAACCTACCTGCCAGAATGCTGTCCCCCACCTATTAAGGTACAACCCGTACCTCTTGTATAATTTATCCTTACCGCTAAACATATTGCAGTGATCCAAGAATTTAAATCCTTGCTTCCTTCAGCAGTTCCCCAGCCACACGTTCAAGTCCATTATCTCCCTGTTCCTGTCCTCACCAGCCCGAGGGACTGGAAGCAAACCGGAGATAACCACCTTGGATGTCCTGCTTTTCAGCCGCCTTCCGAGTTCTCTGAAGTCCCGCTGTAATATGTTCCTCCTCCTCTTCCCGACATCATTTGTGCCAACATGTACCACCACATCTGGCTCTTCACCTTCACCCTTGAGGATTTCCTGAACCCTGTCTGCGATGTCCTTAATCCTGGCACCAGGAAGGCAACACACCATCCTCAAATCCCACCTGTTGCCACAGAAACCCCTTTCAGTCCCTCTCACTATGGAGTCCCCTATTACCACGGCCCTGTGTGATGTCTGACTCCTCGGCTCTGCCTCCATGCCAACTTTTGATTGACAGACCTGACCGCCTCGTGGACTGGCAGTGACGTCTGTCTCTACTGTTTCCAAGAAATTCAACCTGTTCCTGACAGGTACTTCCCCGGGGGTCTCTTGCACCTGTCTCCTCTCTGCCTTCCTCATCGTCTTCTCCCTTCTACTCTCTTCTGGTATGCTCGGTGTAATAACCTCGCTGAATGTCTTGTCCAGAAAGATCTCGTTCTCTCGGATGAGCCCGAGGTCATCGAGTTCTTTCTTCAGTGCTGCGATATGCTCTGTCAGTATCATCTGGATACTTTCAAGAAAGAGTTGGATAGAGAGCTTAAGGATAGTGGGATCAAGAGTTATGGGGATAAGGCAGGAACAGGATACTGATTGGATTAGATTAGATTACGTACAGTGTGGAAACAGGTCCTTCGGCCCAACAAGTTCACACCGACCCTCCGAAGTGCAACCCACCCCTACCCCTACATTTACCCCTTACCTAACACTACGGGCAATTTAGCATGGCCAATTCACCTTACCTGCACATCTTTGGACTGTGGGAGGAAACCGGAGCACCCAGAGGAAACCCACGCAGACACGGGGAGAACGTGCAAACTCCACACAGTCAGTCGCCTGAGGCGGGAATTGAACCCGGGTCTCTGGCGCTGTGAGGCAACAGTGCTAACCACTGTGCCACCGTGCCGCCCACTGATTGAGGATGATCAGCCATGATCATAATGAATGGTGGTGCTGGCTCGAAGGGCAGAATGGCCTACTCCTGCACCTATTGTCTATTGCCCTCTTTCAGGCCAGCTCATTAACTCCCTGGTTTTGCAAACATTACCTACCTGCTCTTTAAATTCTTTCAGGGGTCTAATACTCCACAGCACTCTGGGGTAGAGAATTCCACAATTTTAACTACTCTTTGGGAGAAGAAATCCCTTTGTGACTCAGTTTTAAATGAGTGCCCCATTATTCTGTAACAATGCCTTCAATGTTTGCCTCTCCCCTCCATAAGTAGAAACGTGCTCTCATCCTTACCCTGTCATGCTCACCTTGAATCTTGTCGTATGTTGAGTTTGGATTTGAGGTTTTATAGGTTTATTGCATTTCTGATTTGTTGTGAGTAAGATCACCCCTCATTCTTCACTCTAATGAAAAAAGGCCCAATCTGCACAGCTGCTCTTGATAAGTCAACCACTTCATCCCAGGAATTAGCTGAGCAAATCTCTTCTGAACTCCCTCCAATAGTAGATCATTTCTAATATACTGTACTACTATACTGTGTATACTGTACATAGACTCAGGAACACTTTAATACATCCCCATCCCCAGACACACCTTGGGTCCCTACCTGCCTTTCCACCACTGGCCTATTTTCCTGTGACATTGCACTTTGCCAATGGCAGACTAAAAAGCTGTTGACATGAGTTTAAGGAACACGTTTCCCAGAGTAATGGTGAGCTGAGTAAGCCATAGATCTTGGAGAATGACTTTAATTGAAGTTTGTTGTGAGTGCACAGAACTTAGCTGAAAAGGAAATAACTTATAGCCAGGCCAGCTGAAGAAAGCACCTCAGCATTGGGATTGGGGTAGTGCTGCACTGAGGTTCGAGTGCAAGATTATTGTTGCACTAAAGGTAATGAATGCTTCTTTCCAATGAGTTCATTACACTATTGGAGAAATATTTGAAAAGTAGTTTGTGTTTTTCTTCCGTGCAACAAACTTTTATGTTCTTTGGTTAGAAATGTCAGCAACATCTTGTGAATGTGTCGGTCACTGACCTCCACGGTAAACAAAAAGAAAACTTTTCATCTATGAACCCAAGTCTCACTCTGGGATCAGATTTGTCCAGTGTTACCATCAGACCACCAGGCCGGAGGCCTCTCTTACTTACTGTGTTTCCAGCTTCTGCAGCGAGTCGGGCAGCGTACCGAGCGATCAGCCTGTGTTCTTCATCCAGCCTGCTCGGACTGTCCAAAACACTGCACAGAAATTTAAAAAAAAATTAAAATGCATCTTTTCAGAAGTTAACCTTTTATTTTTTGGCAACTTCCACGAATAACATAAACATGACCGGAATCTTTGTCAACTGAGAGATTGACAGACATTGCAGCTCTAATATTAGTGACTCACATCAAATCAGAAATGCAATAAACCTATAAATCCTCAAATCCAAACTCAACATCAACAGTGCAAGACTGGAGTTTGGTACTGTTTGATCTAAATGGAATGGCTAAGATTATAAACAATCTGCTCCTAACAAATCCAATTTCAGGGCTTCATAATCAATGGATCGAGCATTCCTAATGCGGCTAACTGTGTGGATTACCAACTTGTGAATCCTTCTGATCAACCTCTGGCAGGTGGTGAGAATGAGAGTGTCTCTTGGGTCAGCCATGTTTGATGTCCTGAACAATAACATGCCAAAGCTTCTGCCAACAGGCTGTGGAAGCAAGCATAAGGTACATGCTTTGTCTGCCTCATGGTCACCCGGACATATGACTAAAAACAAAGACCAAATGTCTCACTCAGTGTATGAGAATATTCCTAACGTTTGAGCAAGTAAAACAACTCCTGGAACGACTGTCAACATCCATTCTTAAGATTCCCAAAGATGCAAATATGGTGATGTTGTACCAACACAATCAGACAGAAACAGGCAAGTTTTGATTTCCACTGAACAACAATGAAAAACATTAAACAAAACCCTCTGAACCTACTCGAAATTTCCTTGATAAAGCTACATATTGCAAGTCCATTTGAAAAATAACTTGCACAACTAAATTCAGGTGTGAGATTTTGGGTGGAATAATATGCAAATGTGGTGGTAGTGTTGGAGGGAGGCATTTAATCAGATGGAGGAAAGGCAGGTAGGAACCCAAGGTGTGTCTGGGGATGGGGATGTATTAAAGTGTTCACCATTCAGGGAACATGACAAGCTACTCCTGGTGTGTCTTATTGCAAGCTCCTTGGCAGAGGTGTAGCAGTCCCTTGTTCAAAGCATGAGATCCGAGGACCTATCATTGTAAAGATAGGAAAGGCAGAGCACCCAGTGACGGGCAGCTTCCTCTGTGCCATCACTCCCCTCTGGTCTAAGATTCAGCAATTCCCTGTGTCTCTGGGTGGGTACTGTATTAACTGCAGCATCTTTCCACCCTGTGTTCAACAGAACTACTGGCCTCTAATTGGTGCTTATCAATGTATCATAAAAACATAATACATGATATTAACTAATTTGGCCCAAAACCATTGAAACCACCTAACTTTAGCTATTTTACAATTTATTATTTGTCATAAAAGACAAATTGAGATGAGTGCACTGCACTCGATTCCTCACACATTGTAGCAGTCTCAAAGCTTTGCACAAAGGACATTTACAAAATCATAATTGCATTTAGCAACCAGAGCATTATGATGTGCCCTGGGTGACTGGGCACCCATTATATTGCTGGCACAAGGAGGCTACAACTTTACAGCCTGTAAGTATCGTTGACTTTGAGGATTTTTTTTTGACATCTATTGAAGTTGACACAGCTCAACTCCACTTTAGAGGACAATTTCAAGTGGAACTCTCATCATTATAGATTTGGTACTTCTCCATCAGCACTAGACTAAGATTTCCTGTCACATTTAGCCAAATACAAACATAATTAGGGAATAAAAATCCACAGCTCCAAAACTATTCACTCTCAAATGAGCTGCTCAATTAATTAATTACTCAATTAATTTGTGGTTCCCCAATAAGCGATCTTCTGTTCAAAGAAAAAAAATGATAAGAGGAACACTTATTTATTTTAACTAATCAATTTTACAGAAGAAAAAGCCACTTTTTAAATGCACAATGTTAAATACATTTCAAATGTACATTATTGACTTTGAAACATTCTGGGGTATCATATAATTCTCCAGTACCTTTCATAACCACAAATCCTTTTCTTTCCTGCTTTGCAACAGATAAAATCTCTGTTCTTTACTCTTGAATAAATCAAATCTGATCACAAGTTCATCTCACTGAAAACAGAATGACCACTCGGCTCATTTCAAAATAAAGGAGCAGTTGTGTATTCAGATAAACTGAAGAGTACAGTAACTTTCACTGAATATCAGACGCGAGGGCAGATATGAATTATGAAGATGCACCATATCCACTTAAATGAACATTTTCTCAGACAATAGCTCATATTTTGTGGACAGTGGCAAATTAATCTCGCTAGATTTCAGTTCCACTTGCCCAAAAGGCTTGTGTACTGTAACTTACGGCAATCAGAAACTAAACACCACATGGCATCCAGGAGATCTGGGACCTGTATGTACAGGACAAGCAATGGTGTGTCTCTGCAACAAATCAGATTAAGGAATCCTTAAACTGCCAAACCAGAAAAGTTCAATTCAGAATATTTAGTTCAATGCCAGATTTTAAATGGAAGACAATAATGGCAAAAGATAAAAGAGGCAGAGACATTTTTAATTTCTTCACAAATCCCCAACAATAATTAAGATTTAAGGGAAGGACAATTCAAACTTTTAAAAAGAATCTTCAGATGGCAGGGACAATGGCTGACAGTAATTAAGACCCATCTCAGTCATTAACATTTCACACCCACTTGAATGGAGAAGCCACAACTTTTTCTGATGAGGCAAACACAGTAACGTGACAGCAATCAGGCAGCAGAACGCTAAACCACTCAGAGAGCTGTCAGAGCAGGGAAGCCTGGACAGCAGTGCTCAGATTTCTGCATTTAACTGCACTTGAGCAGGCTCTGGAGGTTTCTGTTAGATTTACTATTTGTAATGGGGATTGCTGGTACAGTTAACTACATAATCCAGGCCACTGTCTCGACTGATAGTCACAATTTAGAGAATATTCATGAACCAAGTGAAAGGCAAAATAAACAAATAATTGGCATTTCCTTACTCATTGTGAAATATTGAATTATTTGATTTTATTATTTAAAAGCAATTTAACCTCCACAGATCAATGTGAGAACCCTCATAGCTCTGTAATGAGAAATCACTGACATTATGTGCAATTATCTCATGGTATTCTCCTTGTTGTGTGTACGTCTATTGACTTCTGCAGTAGTTATTTTTAAATATTTCTGTGCAGCTATGCTCACAGAGATCTTAAAGGGTACAGCTTTCAAGTGAACTGTGTGGTAGCTTCATACACACACAACTTTGATGGTAAAATGATCAGAATCTTTCTTTTCTCTTGTTCTGTGGAGGGGTGAGCAGTTAGTCATATTTTCACTCTTTGACAGGTTTAGTAAATGATATAGAGTGAAAGATCCCCAAGGAAAGAGTGATCACAACATGGTAGAATTTAGCATTCAGTTTGATAGGGAAGAACTTGAAATGGAAACAAATATGCTCAGCTTAAATAGGGATAATTGCAAATAAATGAAGGCAGGATTGCAGGAATAGACTGGGAAAGATATTTAGCAGCATAGGAACAATGGTAAACATTTAAGAAAATAGTTCACAGCTCATGAAGGATTCTAGGAAGGGGATAATTATGGTTAGCCAGGGAAATTAACATTAGGAATGGAGCAAAGTTTAAAAAATATGAAACATGACAAAGATTCATGGTAAGACAGAGGTTTGGGAAAGTTTAAAAACAGATGACCAAGAAAATAATAGATGATGAAGATAAACTTGCCAGCATTATTAAAAGCTTTTTTAAATTTATAAAAAGGAGGAAATCTGCAGCACAGACAAATTAGGAAGGCCTCTTCCATGAATCACGAAAAGTTAGCATCCAAGCTCACTGGATAATAGGGAAGGCAAACAGAAGGTTTGGCCATAATTTCAAAAGGAATGGAGTATAAAAATAGGAAGGTCTTGCTAAACCTATGCAAAAAGCACGAGGCAGATCACAGCTGGAATACTGTGAACAGTTATGGGTCCCCATCGAAGGCAAGATATACAAGGATTGTAGGCAGCCGAGAGGAGCTTCACCAGGCTGATCACAGGTATGGAGGGAATGTTTTATGTGCAGTTTGAGTAGATTAGAGTTTGGAAGAACGAGAGACTACTTTATTGGCACTTAAAAAATTCTTAAGGGACTTGACAGGGTAGATGCAGAAAAGTTGTTTTCCCTCGGGGGATGTTTATATTTGGTTATGAGAAAATATTTTAGAACATAATTTTCTTGAAATTAGACATTACTTAATAAACCATCATGTAAAATAATTCATCTGTAAACCTCTAACCTGGTAATAACAGTTTTCTGCTTACTTAATCCCAAAGTACACTTCAATTAAAATCCTTAAAGTTTAGGTAATTACTCCCTGTTATAGGTTTAGTGCTATCTTATTTGTTTTCTTGGAACACTGTACAAACATAAGCAGTTTGATGATTTTGCATTTACAATGACTAATTGTTAAGTTATTTAATATTGTATTCCAGAGGTGTAAAAGGACATTGACATGTGATTCAAACCAGAAATTTATATCTTCCATACGTGGCCCTCAGAAGATTTTCCAATCTTGCTCCAGGCAGCTGAGGAAAACTTCAATAAGACCACACCTTAATTGCAATATTAAACAACTGTATCACAGCAAATACACAGCATTGGTTATGGAAAAACTCAATCCTAAAACTTGCTTTGATGCAACATTATAAAATAATGAACATGCTTTGTTTCTTTTTATTGATGGATGCCTGATCTGACACAGTAACTATTTGCTTTTCTGCATTCTCCTCAGCTTGGATCAAACTTATTTTCAAACCCTGATCAATTGTTCATTATCTTCACCCAAACTTTTACCGCTGGTGTTCACAAACAGGGACAATCTGTGCCTCATTACTACTGCCGAGTGAAATACCATTAGTATAAGGCGTTTATTGATCCTCTTGTCCTTTCTAACTTGTGTGACCCTCACAGCTGTGAGTTCCAGTGCTTTTCCAGCCCTAACCCCACTTTGTCCTGCCACATGCTGCTCCTATCTCATCACTCCCTCAACAACTACTCTCATTTTCCTCTGGGAGACAGGGGTCTTGGATCAGTTCCTTTCCCAACCAACTATCAACTTGAACACATGACCGAAATCTAGCTCAGACCTGTTAGCCTGCAAAACATTGGGCCACTTCAAACTGATGCAGGAAGCCTAGTGATGGGAGATAAGGAAATAGCAGGAGAACTTAACAAGTACTTTAATGGCCTTACTTCCACTCCTATGTCTTATGGTCTTATGGTCTAAAACATCTCCAATTCCAATCCTTCCCTTTCCAGCTTCTTTCCATTCCGATCATCATTCTCAACATATCAACATTCTAGAACACAGCATCATGGTGAATGGAGTGAAAACTGTATCCAGGTAAGGTAGTGAAAACAAGAATCACTGTGCTGTTTAAGAAGTTGTTAATTGGGGTTGGGGATGACAGTTTTTCTGCCTGGGTGAGCTAAGCTAGGCCATACCACTATTGTTATTTGTTCATGTGTTTACAAAGATTGCCTTCTCATTTCTCATTCATCGATTGTTCAAATATCATTCTGTTAGTATCCCCTCAAATTTACTCAGTATATAAAAACACAGACTTTATAAAATACACATCACAGATAAAAACCATTCTGACTCAAATGGTCTCTGCTTCACTTCAACCTTCACCCATCTCTCTTTATCTCATCATAATACTTTTTTTAGGGTTCCAATTTCACAGGCTATAAACAGCCACTTTAATTTCGTCCCATTACATGTCACAATTCAAATAGGATTGTTAAAATAAACATGGGTAATGTTTGTATCAGATAATGTAAAGCTTCAAGGTCGATACTCCATGTTCCTAAAGCCAAATGGTTTTATACATCTCAGGATACTAACCTGTTAAATCGATGGATTACAAAGATAAAGGTACCTGTGAAAATATTTTACATAAATCTAACAGAGTTTTTCAAAAACTTAGTTGAAGTATTACCAAATTTTTCTTGGATTCTACTTATTCATTCATAAAGAACAAAACTTGGCAAAAAATGAAATTTAAATCAAATGTTGTTTTCATTTTAATACTGCTGCATACCTAGAAGCCTCAATTGATCGTGTTTGAAATCAATATATACTCCTGCCTGTGGAATCACTATAATCCTTCCACACTTCACATGATTTAATATGACCTTTTGAATTACTCTAAGACAGCTAAAGTGGCTGGCAGCCATTTTAAATTAAAGACTTTGTGTTGATTTTCGTAACATAAAGCAGGATTATTTTCAACCTATTAAAAGTTTGCGGTCACTGAAGTACTATGCTTCACAAATGTCAACACACAATAAACAGAACGTGCATGCTTTTGTAACAAGAGATACCAGAATTAATTTTTAAGGTATTTCAAGAAATGACACCTCATTTCCCCTCAGAGCCCATAATGAATGTTAGGAGATAGAGTCAAATTGCCTTTCTACTCTTTCATAGATGGATAGGTAGATAGGTAAGTAGACAGATAAATGGATTAATTGATAGACAGATAAGAAGATAGGTAGATAGATAGATAGAAGGATAGGTAGATAGATGTATGGATATGAAGATAGGTAGACCGATAGATAGATGGATAGGAAGATAGGTAAGTAGATAGATAGAGATAGATAGATAAGATAAAATAAATAGAATACTAATCACTTAACTGTAATTTTCTGCTCAAATAAACAATGCAGAAAATAACTTGAGAACTGTCATATAATCCTCAGAATGTGTGGAAAAATTCAGCAAGTCTGGTACCATCCATGGAGAGAGAAACAGTTATAGGTTTCAGGTCATTGGTACAACGTACTGAAGCATGTAGTCTGTCTCTCCACTTACGTTGCAAAACCTGCTCAGTATTTCCTGCATTTTACCATTTCAGATTTCTTACATCTGCAACATTCTGCATTTATAACAATTAGCTGATGGAGACATGATAAAACAGGATGGCGATGGATGATTGTGAGGAGGAGTTGAATCAATACTCACTACTAGTAACACAAACTGGCAGAGTAATTCCTGATCAAGAAAGGTGACTTGATGCACCAAAACCTATTCATCCATAAAGATTTCCAAGTCCTCTCACTTAATTGCATAAACTAAGGTTACGTAAGCACAGCAAAAACCCCCCAGAAATTATGAGAGAAACTCAGCAGGTATGACAGCATCTGTGGAGAAAGAAACAATTGACATTTCACCTCCTTCAGATTAACATTGACAAGATCTCCACCATCAGCATTACTTTGTTTTATCTGCATGTCTACAGGTTGTTTGGGGGAGGGGACAATGACACTGATTTTAAAACATCATCAGTTGCAGAATTACAGACTCGAACAATGGCTAATGGAGTGTGGGTCCATCCAGTTATAATGTCTTACTTTGTGAGTAACTCCAATATTCAGTAAAGATTTATTTGTGGTTTCCTCATTTCCATCCTATTTTAGGATGTTGGCAGAGAGGGCTGCCTCAGAAAAAAGGTGGAAGTTGGAATTGAATATTCCTTTTGGCAGACAGAAGATTATAATCAAAGTGGTTTTCTGCAGAATGGCTGAAAGCGAGTATAAATTGCCAGATTTTGATTACCACCTGATGTGGAGAGTCTGAACCATATGACCATTGGAAGAATGAAGTGGATTGTGGATGCAGATTATGTCACTGCCAAAGAGGAAGCAAGGTATTACCTTGGTATTGTCAGCTCTGAGCAACAGTAAGATTAGAAGTAGAAAATCTTGAAAGCTGGGAGCCTGTCATAGAGATGTACAGCACGGAAACAGATCCTTCGGTCCAACTCGCCCATGCTGTCCCACATCCCTCCAAATCCTTCCTATTCATATACCCATCTAAATGCCTCTTAAATGTTACAATTGTACCAGCCTCCACCACTTCCTCTGGCAGCTCATTCCATACATGTACCACACTCTGCATTAAGAAGTTGCCCCTTAGGTCTCCTTTATATCTTTCTCCTCTCACCCTAAACCTATGCTCTCTAGTTCTGACCTCCCCGATCCCAGGGAAAAGACTTTGTTTATTTATCCTATCCATGCTCCTCATGATTTTATAAACCTTGAGAAGGTCACCCCTCAGCCTCCGACGCTCCAGGGAAACAGCCCCAGCCTGTTTAGCCTCTCCCTGTAGCTCAAATCCTCCAACCCTGGCAACATCCTTGTAAATCTTTTCTGAACCCTTTCAAGTTTCACAACATCCTTCCAATAGGAAGGAGACCAGAATTACATGCAATATTCCAACAGTGGCCTAACCAATGTCCTGTACAGCTGCAACATGACCTCCTAACTCCTGTACTCAATACTCTGACTAATAAAAGGAGAGCATACCAAATGCCTTCTTCACTATCTTATCTACCTGCGACTCCACTTTCAAGGAGCTATGAACCTGCACTCCAAGGTCT
>NC_057712.1:1932264-1949334 GCF_004010195.1 Chiloscyllium plagiosum | reverse complement strand
TGCCCTCATCAATCCTCTTTGTTACTTCTTCAAAAAACTCAATCAAGTTTGTGAAACATGATTTCCCATGCACAAAGCCATGTTGACTATCCCTAATCAATCCTTGCCTTTCCAAATACATGTACATCCTGTCCCTCAGGATTCCCTCCAACAACTTGCCCACCACTGATGTCAGGCTCACTGGTCTATAGTTCCCTGGCTTGTCCTTACCACTCTTCTTAAACAGCGGCACCATGTTAGCCAACCTCCAGTCTCCCGGCACCTCACCTGTGACTAGCGATGATACAAATATCTCAGCAAGGGGCCCAGCAATCACTTCCCTTGCTTCCCACCTGATCAGGTCCTGGGGATTTATCCACCTTTACCTGTTTCAAGACATCCAACACTTCCTCCTCTGTAATATGGACTGTCAACTAAATATGGTGAAGGACCTGCCTGTCCAAATCGGTTTTCTGAGAGTTATAAATCTGTCAGAAAAGTGATCTACTAAATTCTCACGGAGGATGGTCAGATTTTGTGAATTTTGAAGGGTGGAACATAAATCAATGGAGAAATATATCATGGACCTCAATAAACTCCACAAAAGATACAGAAATTTAAATTAGAAATTCCTTATTCTGCACTTGGACTTAAATTACTGGATTCTGCTAAGATTTTGCATATGAACAGGTTTGGTCTCAGCTAGGGTGCAATTCTTGGAAACAGACTCCCTTTTAGAGCAAACATCTGCTGTCTTGAAAATTCTCTTGGGGAAACAGTCCTTTTCAGCACTCTTGATGCTAAAATGGGTCATTTGGTTGTTTCACAAAGGATATTGAAGGTATTGATTGTGGTATTTCAAGATCGTTGGTACATTGGACACAAGCTTCAGTTTGAAAGATGAGTTCCAGTCAGAGGAATAAGGATGAAAGCACTTAAATAAAACCAGAAGAAGATAGAATTGGAGAGCAATAGTAGGGGAACGATCCCAAGGAATACCAAGGAATAGTTGACAAATGCTTCAAGTGTGTCTGCAATTGCTATTACGCAGCTAATTGTCCTTTATGGAACAGCAGGGTTCTCATATTGACCCATGACAGATTTCAGAGGATGATGATGATATGGATCTGTCTGAAGGAATTATTTGTGACATAAGGAGTTTTAGTCCTGTGATGAGTATTTTAATTAGGAATTTATTTAACTGTGCAGTGTTTGATAGTGGTTATATTCAGACAGAGTATAGAATTGATGGTTAAAGTGTTATCGGGATTCACTCAGCAACAGGGATCAAATTAACGTCAGGGAGTATGAAAATTATCATTGACACCACTCAGAAGTGGTGATTCTTTATAAAATAACTGAAATAAGTCAGCTTATTTAGTTGTAATTAATTAGTACAGATGTAATCTCCAGTGAGAAACATTCCTGTTAAGTATGAAGAAGGCACAAGGATAACAGGACTTTGAGAAATGGCAAGACATTTTTTTTATGTTGGAAAGTGTGTGGACCTGCAGTTTAGCCAGCTAGGATATTATTGCTTCTTTTAATGGCTGCTAATTTTCAAGGACAAAAAAAATTAAATAAATGAAAGGAATTTGGAAATTATTCCGATGCACTGGATAAGGAATGGCCAATCTTGTTGGATTTGTCTGGGAAAGGTCTTTGCCGGTAGAAATGATGAGGACTTTGAACAGTACAAAGATTAGAGTGGATTTAGAGAAATATTCCCAAAAGTGATTGTAGCTGTTTGGGCCACATGGGTTTGGTTAATAAACATAAAAACTGTTTTACAGCAGGGACATTTTTGCAAGTATTTCTTTAGACAAAATTCAGAAATAAAGTGATGCAGGAGAGAAACTATGGAAACTCAATGACTCTGTTTATAATCTGTTTAGTGTTTTGAGAAGGTGGTATTTTTAAGTATGAACTGTTGCCCTGACAATAGGCAATGTTCAACTAAAATCTGATCCCTCACTGTTTTATATTTACCAATATAGGAAAGTCTCCGTCATTTCCAACTTGTATGATGATTTCTCACAAGGTAGTACTGTGAATTTGAAAAGTATGTTATTACTAAGATTAATGTGGAATTTAAAGTCAGGTTAAAAGCTATTAAATATTTGGTTTGGATATCAGCAGCGATGGTTTTGTTTAATTCTGCAATTCACTTTAAAATAATATTTGAGGTTTATTCTTTCTATTTCCATGACCATCTTTCATATCTCTGCAAAACTACCATAGTTTGGACAAAATGTCAACATTTCTCTAACGTAATCTGATACGTCAGAACTCCAATGCATGAACAATCAATCATGTAAGTAGACTATTCCAAGTGTGGTCTAGCCAGAGTGCAGTTATATTGGATTCTGGTTACCAATCAATGGGATATAGTGTTCGCACCAATTGTCCTCTCTACGCTGAATTGAAGACCCTATTTAATTATTAGTAGCATTAACAAGATGAGGCACTGGTCTTAAATAAACAAAGTCAGTTTATCACATGATAGCGATGGTCACACATTAAGAAGTCAGGCATAATTACTTAGACCACCAGAAGGGAGAAATGGTGCCAATGGTGACAAATGCACCATGTGCTACACTGCCTGAATCTTGACCCAAAAACTATGACACTTTATCAGGTTTGGGGTTGCTTAAAGCAACTTCAGAATATCTCTTTCAAAACCATGACCTTATACATCTCCTGCCAAGCTTTTTTCCCCACAGGTAACATTGTCACACTCACATGTCCACCTATGTGTACATTTACCACCACTCTACCTCCCCTCCACCATCCCTCCACCACCCCTCCTCCACCACTCCACCTGCCCTCCACCATTCAATATGCTCACTGGCTGATATGATTATTAGTGGCCGGGGGAAAGTGAAAATCTGATGGATGTGGAAGGCTCCTTTGGGGCCTTGGAACAGCACCACTCTAATCTAGACCCTGATCTGATTATTGCTTATTCCTGGCTTCCTCCAATAATCTTTCACCCCTTTTGGTTATCAAAAAGCCAACTGACTCTGCCTTAAAAAGACTCTGCTTTCACTATCCTTTTGAGAAATAATTACAAAGATCCTCTTTGAGAAAGAGTATCTTATCTGATTTAAATGGTTGACTCCTTTTTATTAAACTGTGACCCCTAGTTATAGATATTCCCACAAGAAGAAATATCCTTTCCACATCCAACTGGTGAAATCCCCTCAGGACCTTCTATGTCTCAATCAAGTTATTTCTTACTCTTCTGAGATGTTGAAGTATAAAGTCTAACCTGTTCAACCTTTTTTCATAGGACAACTAGCTCATTCCAGGTATTAATCTAGTGAACTTTTTCCAAACTGCATGACTTGCATTTCCAACCTTTCTTAAATAAAGAAATGGAATGCACTGCATGCAACAGTAGTAGACTCGCCAACTTCCAGGGCATTTAAATGGTCATTGGATAAACATATGGATGAAAATGGAATAGTGTAGGTTAGATGGGCTTCAGATTGGTTCCACAGGTCGGTGCAACACTGAGGGCTGAAGGGCCTGTACTGCGCTGTAATATTCTAAGTTTTTTACACAGATTGGAGAGAGTGTGGATCACACTGTCAAGGGTGGTGGTGGAGGGATATACAATGAAGGCATTTAAGGGACTTTTAGATAAGCACATGAATATGCAAGGAATGGAGGGATATGGACCAAGGGCAAGCAAAAGGGATTCATTTAATTTGGTGGCATGTTCAGCACAACATTGAGGGCCGAAGGGTCTGTTCCTATGCTGTACTGTTCTGTGTTCTATTATGTATCTTTAAAATTAGTGCTTTCACAACCATTCCCTCAGACAAAAAGTACAATGAAGTACTCTTTTTCCTCATATTTATGTTCCACTTTGATGATTACACAATTCAACATTCTATATGATCTGTTGATTGCTGCAATCAAGATCATAAATTGCAGTTGTGTGAAAGTAAATTTTGTGTTAAGTATAGATGTCAGGCTGCACAATGAGATTAGTTCACCATTAATGTACAGTTTGACACTGAAGTTTAAGTATATTTTCTTTAGTTTAACAACTGGAGCCAGGAATAAAGACTTGTCATAAAATTAACTATAAGGCAGGAAATTGTCATTCCTTTTCATTCTCCAAGCAGTGTTACATTTGAACTGGGATGTAGAATTAAAATATGTACAGTTGGATTACACCAAAGCATCATTTTCCACAAAGCCTGTAAATTAGTGTTTAATGAACCTGACTTGAACCTTGCTGTTGAGAAATAAGTGTAACAAACATTCAGCATCACATCTAATGTTCCCATTGGGTGGGAGAGACACTGGTAAGCGCACACTCTGTACAATACCCCTCAAAGCTTTGACTTCAAAACTGGAAAACTGTAAGCAGATTGAAAAATAAAGCCAAGGCATTTAAACGGTGAAGGAAAATCTTTTGAAGAAAACTGACATTTATTTGTAGTTATTTGCTCTTGCAGTTTGCCTTATATATAAAGGAGTGAACATTATTTAAACTCAATGCACTTTACATTCAAGCTAAAAGAATGGCTTATCAATGACTTGGTCAATAAGAGAACTGTCTGAGAATCCTTCTAAACCACACCCATTAATATCCATCATAGGCTGAAGGATAAGATTAAATACCTAATTACAATTAACACTGATGCTCATTTACTGATCCCAGAACAATTCAGTACCACCAATGAGTTGGACTGAAAAACACATCCATTGCAACAGCTCCCTGACTGAATTATCTTTTTGTTGAGTGACATTCTTAGAGTATCAAACAAGAATAATGTGTGAATGCCCTGCTCAGTGAAGGACAACTTTCAGGCGCTGTTCACAGAAGCTCGCCAGTCTGATCAGTAAGTATTGCTATTGATCGGCAGGGATTCTAGAGCAATGCAAGCAAACATCAAGGTCTTGTGCACCCGGAGCAACTGCACTCAAAAACGAGACCTCTGTTCTAACTGGAATTATCAAGCAGTACGCTGCTTATGTACCAAAACCAAAAAAAAGTAGTACTTTGGGGTGAACGAACTTCCTCTGCTCTGTGAAGAGACCTGTAGCACTATCATGCTGTGAAATCTTAATCAGGAATGCAACAGTCCCCAGAACTTTCAAGACCAACCCTCCCCACTCCACCCAACCCCACCTTGATTATGGCATTCCAGTCATTCCAAGAGGACAGATAATGTTTTAAAAGCATTCAGAGGTTTATTTCCCAAGCATAGCTCTATGTGGAACTCAACAAACACTGACCGTGTGTCATTCTGCAGTCGGCTCACATAGACTGCTATCAGATCGTGCTCATCAGCAAGCCGATTGGCTGTTTCCATGCCGTACTGTAACCTAGTGACAATGGAGGTAAATAAAGTAAAAAGTAGAACTGAAGAAATAAAATAAAAGCACATGATTTACATTCTTGAATAACAAAACAAGCACAATGCAGTAAAATAAAATCATTAAGACAGCTCCAATCAACAAAAGAACCAAAACGTCAGCTGTTGCCTGTACATTATGTCTGTGCTAAAAGATTTCAGCTTGACTTCTACTGTACTCGACAAGGTTAAGTGGCTCTATTATACGGTTCTTTCACATAAGAAATTTTAAAGTTATAATACTGTCTTATCAGTAGATAATCATTAAGTGGCTCTCTTATATGGTTCTTCCAAATCAGAAATTTAAAGTTATCATAGATTGTTTTATCAGTAAATAATCATCCAAAGGATTACTGAACATTTTGATGTTGACAGACTTCAGACAACATTGGATATTTAATGTAAACAATTTTCCATAAAACCGGAACAAACACTTTCATATAATGCCTCATCATATCTTAATTTGAGTTCCATTTCAAAATTCACACACACTGTCCTTATTTTATCTGTGCGTTTATAAATTATGTCATCTGTATTTCTAACAGAATCTGCCTGTCTGTTTTTGACCCCTAATTCCTCTCTCCCACCTGTGATTAGACTGCTCTATTTCCCTGAGCGCAAGGGTGCGATTCTAGTGTGACAAGCTGAGCTAAATATTTTCCTATATAAAACAACATTGGAATTTATAATGGTAGAAATTGACAGAGGAAGTACATACAGCCTTAAGATCATCAATACATTATTGATTAGTGAAAGATGTGACAAGTCAACAAATAGTCTCTTTAATAGTTGTTCAATATCAATGACTCATCAGTTCAACATGAGGTTTCATCCGTTAATTGATGTTTCTCATTGGCTTAGAGAGTCTGATTTTTTCATTCTGAAGTATGTATGATTACTTCTTTTAAACAGGTATGTGTGTGTGTCCGAGATTCCCTCAATATGTTTGTATATCAGAAGTTGTGTCATAAAAGCATCAATCTGTGTAAGATTTCAGTCAGACTAACTAATAGGGAGCCAGAGCATTGTCTCAATCAAACAAACACACTGGGATTTTGTGCAACATTGGAATTGTACATCACAGGAGGCCGCTTGGCCCATTTCGTGTGCTGCCTCTTTGGTAAAGGTAACCGGCCCTTGCTCATTTTCTATATCCCTGTATTCATTGTTTACTTCTAGAGATAATCAAACAATTCCCTTTGGAAAGGTTCACTGAATCTGCTTCTACTACACTTTCAGGTAATTCATTCCAGCTATTAAGAATTTGTTACATAATTCTCTTCTGTGCATCTTGGCTCTAATTCTTTTGTCGATCAACTTAAATCTTTGTCTTTAACGTTGTCACTGGAAACCAATCTCTGTACTGTAACGGACACTGCATAAGCCTGCAAAAATCACTCCTAATATGGGAGTTAACCTTTCTCCTGAATATAAAACCTGAACCCTCAGTTTGGGTGACCTCCATTTCAAAATGTGACATAAATATAGTAACACACATTAATGCTGCCTAGTTTAGTGAATAAGTTAATTTTATAAAGATATTATTAATAAATAAAACATTTTAATAACTCATTAGATGTACTGCTGGGGGTGCCGGATGCAATGAATGTACCCGGCTTCATTGACCTATGAGGACCATATCATACTTTCATCCACATAGAATATACAACAGCACAGTGCAGGCTCTTCAGCCCTCTATGTTGTGCCAGCCTTTTATCCTACTCTAAGATCAGACCAACCTACATACCCTTCATTGTACTATTTTCCTTGTGCCCATCCAAGGGTCACTTAAATGTCCTTAATGTATCTGACTCTATGACCATTGCTGACAGTGCATTTCACACACCCACCACTCTCTGCATAAAGAACCTATCTTTTTTTTCACAGCAGAGAACGGCGCGAGCTGGGCGGAAGTGAAGTTGGAGCGCAGAGCTAGTCAGGAAGGTAAGTGATTGATATTTAAGAACTTACCTCGACGCCAACGGTCTTTTCACAGCAGAGAGCGGCGCGAGCTGGGCGGAAGTGAAGTTGGAGCGCAGAGCTAGTCGGGAAGGTAAGTGATTGATATTTAAGAACTTACCTCGACGCCAACGGTCTTTTCACAGCAGAGAGCGGCGCGAGCTGGGCGGAAGTGAAGTTGGAGCGCAGAGCTAGTCGGGAAGGTAAGTGATTGATATTTAAGAACTTACCTCGACGCCAACGGTCTTTTCACAGCAGAGAGCGGCGCGAGCTGGGCGGAAGTGAAGTTGGAGCGCAGAGCTAGTCGGGAAGGTAAGTGATTGATATTTAAGAACTTACCTCGACGCCAACGGTCTTTTCTTGATTACCCTAATCCCATTTTCCAGCTCTTGGTCCATATCCCTGCAGGCGATTGCAATGCAAGTGAATACCTAAATGCAGTCCAAATGTTACAAGAATTCCTGACTCAACCACTCTTCTAGGCAGTGAGTTCCAGACCCCCATCCTTCTCAGTGAAAAATAAAATTCTCCTCAATTGTCCTCTTAGCCCTCCACCTCTTATCTTAAATCTATTCCTCATGATTATTTGACCCTTCTACAAATGAAAAAAGTGCCTTCCTATCCACGCTATCTATGCCCTTCATAATCTTACAGACATTATCTGGTCCCCTCTCAACATTTGCTGCTCTGAGGAACACAGCCTCAGCCTTCCAATCTTTCCTCTTAGCTCAGACCTTCCAATCCATGCAGCATCTTGGTAAATCTCCTCTGCACTCTCGCTAGTGCAATCACACTCTTCCTATATTGTGCTGACAGGAACTGCACTCTCCAACGGTGGCCCAGTCAGCACTTTTATACTGTTCCAGCATACCTCCCTGCTCTTGAAATCTGTGCCTTGACTTATAAAAGCAAGGATCTCATATTCCTTCTTAATCAGCTTACCTATCTGTCCTGCAGGGATTTGTGGGTATAAACATCAAGGTGCCTCTGATCTTCAGTATTTTCCGGGGTTCTACCATTCATGGTTCAATCCATTGATTTGTCTCAAATACATTACCTCACACTTTTCTAGGTTGAATTTTATTTGCCATGTCTCTGACCAACTGACCAGCCTGTCAATATCCTCCGCAATTCATGGTGATCCACCTCACTATTACCACCTTTCCTATGTTTGTATTGTCTGCAAGGTGAACTTCTTGATCACACCATCACACTTACGTCCAAATCATTATTATAGAACACAATTAGTAAGTGAACAGGAATCAACTTTCTGTAGAATCTCATGGAAAAAGACTTCTAGTCACAGAAATATGCCTCGACATCACCCACTGCTTCCTGTCTCTCAGGCAATTTTAGATCCCGCATGCCATTTTGTCTTGGAATCTACGTGCTCTTACTTACTTGACCAGACTACCATGAGCGATCTCATCAAAAGCTTTACTAAAATCCATGTTGATCACATCAAATGCAATACCATCATCAACACTCCTGGCTACCTCCTCAAATAATTAAATCAAATTTCTCAAACAGAATATTCCTTTAACAAACCTATGATGATTATCCCTGATTAATCTGTATTTCTCCAAGTATATATATTTTCAATCTTTTAGCATTCTTTCTGATAACTTCCCCATCATAAGGATAGGCGGACTGGCCTGTAATTTCCTGGTCTGTCCCTTCCTTTTGCTTTTATAACGGACAATGTTGAGAGTGTTCCACTTGTGACCAGAGAGGGTTTGAAATTTACTGGCAGTGCCCTTAATATCTTCTCCCTTGCCTCCCTCAACAGCCTGGGATACATCTCACCTGAGCCTGCAGGTTAATCCACTTTTAGGGCAATGAAATCTGGTAGTATCTCCTCTCTCTATACGCTAATTTCTTCCAACATTTCACAGTCCTCCACCCTGATGTCTATACATGTGTTGTCCTTTTCCATTGTGAAGACAAATGCAAAATATTTTTTGAGAACTTTTCCCAGACCTTCCATGTCCACACACAGATTGCCTCGATTGTCCTGAATGGGCTCCACTCTTTCCCTGGTTATTATAGTAAAAGTAGCCTTTTCACAGTTCAGGACTTCGATACCAAACCCAAGCCTTCCTTTTTTATAATTATCCTAGGGTCAATACAAATGTTAATGATTTAATGAACTATGCTAACTCCCCAGTCAACCTGATAGAATTAGTTTAACAAAGAAACACTGACCAGATACTTAACACAATAAGAATGTGGAATACAGGGTTAATGGTAGGGTTCTTAGTCAGGTGGAGGAACAGAGGGATCTTGGGGTCTATGTACATAGATCTTTGAAGGTTGCCACTCAGGTGGATAGAGTTTGTAAGAAGGCCTATGGAGTATTATCGTTCATTAGCAGAGGGATTGAATTCAAGAGTCGTGAAGTGATGTTGCAGCTGTACAGGACTTTGTTTAGGCCACATTTGGAGTACTGTGTGCAGTTCTGGTCGCCTCACTTTAGGAAAGATGTGGAAGCTTTGGAGGGGGTGCAGAGAAGATTTACCAGGATGTTGCCTGGAATGGAGAATAGGTCGTACGAGGATAGGTTGAGAGTGCTAGACTTTTTCTCGTTGGAACGGCGAAGGATGAGGGGTGACTTGATCGAGGTTTATAAGATGATCAGAGGAATAGATAGAGTAGACAGTCAGAAACTTTTTCCCTGGGTGCAACAGAGTGTTACAAGGGGACATAAATTTAAGGTGAAGGGTGGAAGGTATAGGGGAGATGTCAGGGGTGGGTTCTTTACCTAGAGAGTGGTGGGGGCATGGAATGCGCTGCCTGTGGGAGTGGTTGAGTCAGAATCATTAGCGAACTTTAAGTGGCAATTGGATAGGTACATGGATGGGTGCTTAAGCTAGGACAAATGTTCGGCACAACATCGTGGGCCGAAGGGCCTGTTCTGTGCTGTATTGTTCTATGTTCTACCTCTGACATCTCCCCTTAACCATCCTCCAATCACCTTAAAATTATGTCCTCATGATAGACATTTCTGCCATGGGTGGAATTCTTCCAATCTTCAATAGCTCTTTAATGCCAAAAGTCTCTAATTTGTCAAGCAAATTCATCTGGAAAACATCTATGGGGATGGTTGTAGCCAATATTTCAATTCTGTTTTCCAACTTCCTATCAGAAAAATCACAATAAGCAATATTTTCTGTATCTACTCATATAATGGTCTATGGATTTTGTAGGCTTCTGTCTAAGTGACATGCATCTGAGCTGATTAATATGGAATTTTAATCTGAGAGGTCCCTGAGTACAGGAGTAGGGAGGTCAAGTTGTGCCTGTACAGGACATTGGTTAGGCCGCTTTTGGAATACTGCATGCAATTCTGATCTCCCTCCTTTAGACAAGACGCTGTTAAACTTGAAGGGTTCAGAAAAGATTTACAAGGGTGTGGCCAGGGTTGGAGGGTTTGAGCTATAGGGAGAGGTTGACTAGGATGGGGCTGTTTTTCTTGGAACCTCGGAGGCTAAGGGGTGACTTTATAGAGGCTTACAAAATCATGAGGGGCATGAATAAGATAAATAGACAAGGTCTTTGGGGTGTGGGAGTCCAGAACTCGAGGGCATAGGTTTAAGGTGAGGGGGAAAGATTAACAAGGACTTGAGGCACAACTTTTTCATGCAGAGGATGGTGTGTGTGTGGAATGAGCTGCCAAAATGGTAGAGGCTAGTACAATTACAACATTTAAAAGGCATCTGGATGGGTATATGTACAGGAAGGATTTGGAGGGATATGGGCCAAATGCTGGTAAATGGGATCAGATTAGGTTAGGATATCTGGATGAGTTGGACTGAAGGGTCTGTTTCCATGGTGTACAGCTCTATGACCATGAGAGAATAAAGTAAATACATTCTACACACAAATTTAACTTAAAGGGCACAGTGTAACATGAGCATGACTGTGTAAAATGAAATGATACTCATACTCGAGTTGTTTGAATTTCTAGCAAGGATTGAAAAAGGACAGAGAAAGAGGAGGAAAACAGTGCACAGAGCTAAGGAGAGAAGGCAAAATGTGAGGCGAGATAAATTGCTCCTGCATAGAGACAGCATAGACAGGGCCAAGTGGCAGCCTCCTATGCTCTAATCTGTAACTCTACAGCTTTTAGGGATGTTTAGTTGATCAGTTAGTAATCTTATTCTGTTAAGCCTGTGTAGATGTTCACTCCCAATTTCTGAGCAACTCTTAATGTTTTGCTTTACTGCATTAAACTGACCCAAATCTAGATACCATAACTTTTATAAATATCATTTAAAGATGTGAAGTTCTGTTTGGAAGAACGGTGTATCCCAATGTAAACCAGGGAATTGTGCAAACATTCAGACACTAAACCTTTGATTTTCCCTTGCTTGATATCAGTCTGGGCACATCACAATCACTTGTCTTCCTCAAGTACATTTAAATTGGTCTCTTGGTAGTGATTTTTCTTCTTACCATAAGGTTAGAATTCCAACACTCACTCACATTGTAGCAAACACTCATATTAAGGATTTTTTCATGCATTCTAACATGGTTTAACTCCCCCAACCATCTGTTTTATTGATTCTGATTCAGTTGCTCACTGACTGTCAAATGCAAAAGACCTCATCAGCACAAAGTTTTCCACCAATGATCACCGTGCGACGTTAATGATAACGTTCTAATGATCAAATGTTCATTAGAGATTGATTAACTCGATGGGTTAGTTTATTTAAAACAGTGAAACACATTACAAGGTATGAAGCAGATGTTACAGCAAATCAGTTGATTTCTACATGTATGCAGCTTGCAGGTTAACTGGTTGGCAGGGTCGCAACACACCCAAAGACATAAAGCACGTAAAGGTGAACTTTTTAAAGGTAAGGTACATATTTAAGAGTCTGCTGAATTATATTTATCCATTAATCAAAATCATTTAAATTAGATTATTTAGCAATTCTCACAGTGGTATTTGTGGGACCTTGCTGTAGGCAAATTGGCAAAAGCCTTTTCTTTATTCCAATAGTGACCAAATTTCAATAGGATCAAACTGATTTGACAGAATGATGGGATGTTCTCAGTTTTTGATGAACAGTGTATAAATGGAAGTCCTTCTCTGATTTTAACGTGTTTGGTTTTTAGTGACATCTCAACAGCTTCATGTTTTATTTGCACTAAGACCAGTTTTTGTTATTTGCAGATTTTAAAAAAACTACATTCAAATTCTCAAACTATCATATTCCTTTTGATTACTAATCTATTAATAGGACCTCTGTGTCTTGAAGTTATGCTGTTACTGTCATTGGTAAGTTTTTGTGATTGAATGAAAAGCATCATCTTCTATTTCTCTATGGGCAGCGGCTTCTACAGAGATATTGACAGCAAAAATCATAAAATAATTTTCAACAGACTATAAAAATAAAATGGATGCCTCTGGTGATTTCAAGTCCATATTCTTTAATCTAAAACCTTTTAGTTTATTAGCTCTGATAATTACAATAAACTTCTCAAGGAACCTTCTCATATTTGATAGTACTATCTGATTAGAGAACCTTGCATTTACTCTCAGATATTTACTTCCAAGGGATTTCCCGAACCATTCATTATATTTTTTGCAAAATTAATATTCCTCATATTTTTTGAAAATATGAATAAATGCTTTCTAAAAATACTAAGGAAAACAAATAGTTAAATTATTTAATTCAAAGTTTGGAATTTCTGATAAAGGACTGTTTCTTTCTACTCTGATGTTGCCTGACCTGTTAAAATTACCAGCATTTTCTGTTTCATTGCAGAGCTTCTTGTTTGGAACACCATTTTCATGTGATTTCCCAAGTTGTCTGGCCCTCCTTTTAGATTTTCAGCAAGGAGAGTTTGGAGACTAAGCACAAGCACAGAAGTCTCATATCTCCAACCAGGCTCAGAATTATCATTTAAACAACAGTTTAAATCAAGCAATGTCCTTTCACTTTTGGAAATTCAAATCCTGTGTGACCTGAGTACCTACCTCACTGTGGTGTTAGGTCTTGCAACCTAATTAATTTCAACTGAGGTTTTAAAAGACATTGGCTTATTGCACATCAAAAAAGGGTGATATGTGAAGTGGAAATGTTATTGAGAGGCTAGAATGATGAAAATACTTACAATAACATGGATATTCGACACCTACCAAAACAATGCCCAGCGCCAGCGCCTTGATGTTAGAATTCAGAAATTGAGTTTTCAACCAAAAATGTGTTGAATCAAGTTGCAAAGTTGAATCAAATTGTGACATGCATGTTGAATTATCGGTTCAGATTAGAGTCAGACTATCTTTTTCTCGCAGTTTTTACTTTTAAAATTTAAAACAAAAAAATCTGACATTCAATTTTACACCATGTACGTCTCATACAATACAGTATTCCAAAATATCATTGCGCATGCTATTGAACTAAACAAATTATGCATACATAAGCCAAAATATGAACATTAATTAAAGAGGCAGGTTTGTAATAGTACTCACTCAAGCCTGAAAATGACACAACACAATCACATGAACAGATTGATATTATTGCTGGGGCATATGCGAGATATGCATTCCGACACCGACTGTGATTACTAATGCAGTTACAGTCACTGTTTGGAGAAGATTGCACAGAATCAAAATCAACGTAAGAAAAACTGTGTTTCCTTTTAGCACTGTGTCAGTTGCTTCATAAACTTATCCAAATATTTCAGGATTCTGCCTCCTTACAAATATAGCAGCATCTCAATTACTGCAGGGTAGAAACAGGCTGAGCAGAATTTGAATGTGAATACCAGAAGAAAAAGCAATGAACACAATGATTTATTATAAAAAGAAACACCACAGAACACAGCATCAAAGGAAATTCAACCAATTATTTGGTGAAGTACTTGATGGTACTTGATTTACCTGAATAAACTGACATTGGTTTTCATCCCACAACAGCAGCATAGAGAGCTGACTGATAGACAATGAACCTGATGCATTAAGCTTCATAGTATATTTATAATAGACTGTTAATAATTATTCTGATGATGATTGAAGATAATTAAAACGAGCATGGTAGCTGAAAATCTAGATCATATAAATAGGGTGCTGACGATTTTGATAGGTTTGGGAAATGGGTATTTGTGCGTGGAATATTTCTTTGAAAACAATTTCTATTTAGTGCAGGAAACTAGAAACATGTTTATATGGTGTGTGTGTGTGTGTATGTGTATGTATGCGTTGGGGGGCGGATCTATTAAATATAACACAGCCTGACAGCTGTTGCTGATAAATCATGGAAGGACTGCAGTCACTGAGATGAGGCCATTGGGGACAAATACAGACTTAAGGTTGCATTGAGACTGTGCAAAATAAAGCTAAGCAGGCTCAGAGTGGTAGCGAGCAAGAACTGATTCCAATTAAGACCCCATGCATGACAGATTGCATCAAGGCTCTTTGAAAGGTAAAGATGAATATGAGTTCCATATACCCAGAATTAAGAGACCGTGTTAAAGTTCTAGTTTGACAGGTGCTATTTTCATTAAAAATGGTTGACATTTTAAAGGAATGAAAGTTCAGTTGCACAGGATATTGGAAATTGATGGAGATGGAGAAACTAAGGGGAACATTTATATTTAAGCAAAAGGTCATGTCAGATCCAAGGCAGCATTTAATTTCTCAGAGTCATGTTCTTCTAGAACTGATCACTGAAGTGTGCAGTTTGCCCTGCTTTATAATACCTATCAACCACTTCAACCAGCCTCTATCTCCACCATCACATTCCAGGCGATGTGCAAAATTTTAAAAGTTTTACAGCGGTGTTGCTTTTGGACCTGAAAGATCAACAGATTTTTGGCTTGAGGACTGTTCACCTTGATTAATGTGTATCTCATTTCTCTGTCAAAGGCCCTTTCATGTCTGGAGTGTCCTTCATGGAGGATGCTTAGTATGGTTGGTCCATTGTTTTAACAAGAAGATATAACAACATAAGAACTAGGAGCAGTAGGCCATTTGAACTGTTGAGCCATAGTTAAACATTTCATGAACAGTAAGATGATATCCAAAGACTCACCAATAATCCCAACAACAATTTTGGAAACGTGGATAGAAGAGGGACAGGAATGGTTGTTGGAGGTTCCTGGTTACAGATGTTTCAGTAAGATTAGGGAGGGTGGTAAAAAGAGGGGTGTGGCGTTGCTAATTAGAATTGGTATAATGGCTGCAGAAAGGTAGTTCGAAGGGGATCTGCCTTTGGAGGTAGTATGGGCTGAAGTCAGAAATAGGAAAGGAGCAGTCACCTTGTTGGGTGTTTACTATAGGCCCCCCAATAGCAGCAGAGATGTGGAGAAACAGATTGGGAAACAGATTTTGGAAAGGTGCAGAAGCCACAGGGTAGTAGTCATGGGCGATTTCAACTTCCCAAATACTGATTGGAAGCTCTTTAGATCAAGTAGATTGGACGGGGCGGTGTTTGTGCAGTGTGTCCAGGAAGCTTTTCTAACTCAGTATGTAGATTGTCCGGTTAGAGGGGAGGCCATATTGGATTTGGTACTCGGTAACAAACCGGGACAAGTGATGGATTTGTTAGTGGGTGAGCATTTTGGTGATGGTGACCACAATTCTCTGACTTTCACCTTGGTTATGGAGAGAGATAGGTGCGTGCAACAGAGTAGGTTTTACAATTGGGGGAAGGGTAAATACGACGCTGCAATACAGGATCTGAGGAGCATAAGTTGCGAGCATAAACTGTCAGGGAAGGATGTCATTGATTTTCAAGGAACAGATACGACGTGTCCTTGATATGTATGTACCTGTCAGGCAGGAAAGAGATGGAACCTTGGTTGACGAGGGAGGTTGAATGTCTAGTAAAGAGGAAGAAGGAGGCTTACATAAGGTTGAGGAAACAAGGTTCAGACAGAGCGTTGGAGGGATACAGGATAGCCAGGAGGGAGCTGAAGAAAGGGATTAGGAGAGCTAAGAGAGGGCATGAAAAATCTTTGGCGGGTAGGATCAAGGATAACCCCAAGGCCTTTTATGCGTATGTGAGAAACATGAGAATGACGAGAACGAGGGTAGGTCCAATCAAGGACTGTAGTGGAAGACTGTGCATTGAGTCGGAAGAGATAGGAGAGGTCTTGAATGAGTACTTTTCTTCAGTATTTACAAATGAGAGGGACTATATTGTTGAAGAGGAGAGTATGAAACGGACAGGTAAGCTAGAGGAGATATTTGTTAGGAAGGAAGATGTGTTGGACATTTTGAAAAACTTGAGGATAGACAAATCCCCTGGGCCTGACGGGATATATCCTAGGATTATGTGGGAAGCAAGAGAGGAAATTGCAGAGCCGTTGGCAATTATCTTTTCGTCTTCACTGTCAACGGGGGTGGTACCAGGGGACTGGAGAGTGGCGAGTGTTGTGCCCCTGTTCAAAAAAGGAAATAGGGATTACCCTGGGAATTACAGGCCGGTTAGTCTTACTTCGGTGGTAGGCAAAGTAATGGAAAGGGTACTGAGGGATAGGATTTATGAGTATCTGGAAAGACACTGCTTGATTAGGGACAGCCAGCACGGATATGTGAAGGGTAGGTTTTGCCTTACAAGTCTTATTGAATTCTTTGAGGAGGTGACCAAGCATGTAGATGAGGGTAGAGCAGTGGATGTAGTGTACATGGATTTTAGTAAAGCATTTGATAAGGTTCCCCATGGTAGGCTTATGTGAAAAGTCAGGAGGCATGGGATAGAGGGAAATTTGGCCAGTTGGATAGAAAACTGGCTAACCGGTCGAA